>NW_027643628.1:355000-445000 GCF_032717465.1 Coenobita brevimanus
TTATTATTAGATTGAACCGGTGAAGGTTTATATTCAAGGGGTGGTTGGGGTTATTGCTCACGTAATGCCACTCAGGGTTGTGAGGCTTGTCACTCATCTTAAATGTCTGGACCAACATGCCTAGCCCCGGGCTCCTACGCTCCTCATGGAGCAAGGTAGGATTGGATGATGATGATGATGATGATGATTATCGTTATTATTATTAATATTATCATCATCATCATTATTATCATCATTCAGACATTCGGGACGTTTATGAAATAACTCGAAATATATTCGGCTTTCAGTGGTTTGGGATATAATCCATATCCAGCCCGGCAGAGACCAATCGATACCTTAATCCTTAATCACTTGATCATCCGCATTGATCATTGTTTTCCTACGACAGATATAACGAGGCGAACATCTTTTACGAGGGAAGGAGCGGCCACGTCACTTGCAATGTGTGGGGGTGGATCCATCTATATGGTGCTGGGGAGTTGGCTCGGATTGAGGGAAGATTCACCGCAGATACTTACTTTGAAATTTTAGAAGAGGTGATGCTTCCTTCAGTACGGGCCTATGCTCTCCCTTACCCAGAGAAGATCCTCTTCATGCAGGACAATTGTAGTGTTCACACGGCAAGAATAGTGAGGAGGTGGTTCGATGAACAAAATGATGTGGACCTCTTGCCCTGGCCCAGTAAGTCATGTGCCTTAAATCCCATCGAAAATGTGTGGGGAAACATTGTCAATTCCTGGGAACAGGAAATGGAGAGAACGCCAGCAAATCTGTTCCAGCATACTCAACGGGAATGGGAAGTCATGCGCAGGAAACAGCACATAATCTATAATCATGTCAGCTCTATGCCAAACCGCCTGCAAGAAGTGATTAGAAATAATGGAGGTTGGACACGATACTGATCGAGAGAGAGAGAGAGAGAGAGAGAGAGAGAGAGGAAGGCAAATGTTGAGAGGCAGAGTGTATGCAGACGCGAGCTTAAAAGCTGGCTACATTTGTCTAACCGCGAACTGTAGTTATCTTTAAATGTGTTAAAATGCTTTGTTTATTTTATAATAACATGTTTTATTTATTTTATAATAATTATATCAATAAAATCATACTTTGTACTGACATTATCATTCACCCTACAGAACCTCATAGAGAGAGAGAGAGAGAGAGAGAGAGAGAGAGAGAGAGAGAGAGAGACGGGACGGGACGGATCTGGTGATGATTATGGGAGCGTGTGGTGAAATGAGGGATTGCCCCATGCTCCTGGATACCGGAGCATGTCGATCGCTCATTAATCAAGGAACCTATGAGAATATGGGTGAGACCAAGCCTGAGCTCAGACCGTATCAAGGACGAAGGTTAGTATCCGCAAGTGGTAATGAGCTTGAGGTGGTAGGAGTGGTTAGCCTGCCTATAGGGTTGGCTGGTCACACCTACGAGAGTGAATTAGTAGTGGTGAGGAACTTACCGTGTACTATTTCAGTGATTCTAGGTTCCGATTTTATTTTCGCTCGGAACATATGTATTACACCAGATCCGTTGTGCATAGAGATCGATGGGGAGAAGGTAGAATTACAGTCGGGAGAGGAGAATCTTCGCATAGATGGTGCTTCCTCCTTGCATGTAGTTGAAACCGGCTTATCAGATGACAAGGAGTATATCTCTGGGCGTTGTATGACGAGTGAGACAGTCGTGATTGATCCGTTCACAAGTGGAATGATCTCGTTAGAGACTGAAATTTCAGGATGGTCCTTTGGGTTATTCTCACCTAATCCTGGTAGTACTTTCGCTGCTATGCTGTGGCCAGGGATTGTACAGATGGTCCCGGGCGAGGCGGGAGGAAAGTCCAGGGTTTATGTTGCCTACACTAACGCCACCCCTGACCGGGTCAGTATATCTGGCAGGTACAGGGTGGGGACAATACAACCGATTGAGGAGATAAGGTGAGACGAGAATCAGGAGGATGAGCAAGGGCAAATAACTGGTGTGACACAGGGAGAAGGGAGATTAACTAAGCTCTTTCTAAAAGTAGATGAGTTATGTCCACCGGAGACTAAGGAGAATGATGCTCTCAAACGTCTAGTGCGAAAGCATCTTCAAGTGTTTGCCTTGCCTGATGAACCACTGAATATTACACCTTATTTCCTCCATCACATCTGTGCTACAGGACCGGTTGTAAACCGTCGTCCTTATAAGGTACCGGTTAATTATCACGAAACTCTTAGGCAACAGCTAAATGAACTAAGGGAGCGAAATATAATACGTCCTTCTAGATCACCATATTGTTCACCCTTGGTCCCGGTGGCCAAGAAGGATGGTGGACTAAGAATTTGTCTCGATTTTCGTCATTTGAATAAGCAGATAACATCAGACCCCTTCCCATTGCCAAACATTGTACAAATTCTTTCCCAGTTAGGAGAAAATACTGTATTCAGTAGCTTGGATTTGAGGCAAGGATACCATCAGATCCCTCTGGATGAGGCGTCACGACCGCTGACCGCATTTTCCTCACCAGACGGTCATTGGGAATATAATAGTCTACCGTTTGGCTTAAAAGATGCCTCTGCTGCGTTCCAAAGGATCGTTAACGAAGTCCTGATAGGACTGACAGGGCGTATCAGTCATACTTACCTGGATGACATAATTGTCTATGGTGAGGATTTTGATTCACATGTACAGAACCTAGATGAGGTCCTTGCCAGACTTAAGGAAGCTCAACTTACTCTTAAGTTAGAGAAGTGCAGTTTTTTCAAGGATGAAGTGTCTTACCTAGGACACTTAATTTCTGTAAAAAGCTTGCGGCCACAACCGGATAAAGTCCGAGCCATAAGGGAAATTGCTGTTCCTAAGACACTGAAGGAACTCCAATCTTTCTTAGGGTTAGTTAATTATTACCGTAGATTCATAAGTGACTATGCTAAGATTGCTCTGCCTCTCACAAAACTGACTCGTGGAAAGAAGGAAGTGAAAAACAGTAAACAAAAAATCGAGTGGAACGATGAGGCTGATCAAGCTTTTAGAAGTCTGAAAAGTAAGCTTACTGACGACATCGTACTCAAGTTTCCCTCCTTTGATAAACCATTCTATCTGACAACTGACGCGAGTGGTACTGCGATAGGTGGGGTATTACAACAGGAAGATGAGGATGGACACCTTAGACCGCTGACATATTTTAGTAGAGCATTAAATAAAGCTGAGCTTAATTATGCCACTATCGAGCAAGAAGCCTTAAGTATTGTGTACGGATTGCGGATAAATCGGCCTCTTGTCTTGGGATACAAAGTGATTGTGCAGACGGATCACCGACCCCTCACGTGGCTCTTTAATGTGAGGGAGCCTTCTGGCAGAATAGCTAGATGGCAGATACTGGTACAGGTTGCCGAATACGACTTAGAGGTATCCTACCTGCCAGGACACCAGAACCGAGTGGCTGACGCCTTGTCAAGTCTTCGCAGAGAGCAAAACGAAGATATAGAACTTATAGCTGTTACGAGGTAAGTAGAGAGTGGAGGACACGACACATGGTCTTCTCATAGCCTTCATCAGCCTCTGAACCACGTAGTCTCGTCTGCTTATGCTTCCACTCCTCATACTCCTAATCAGACCTCAGAGCTACCTATCCAAGCCGTATATTACTGTTATCCTGTGTTCTTTTTATCGTTCTTCTTTTTTTCACTTTTTCTGGCCCCATTCATGCCATTCTGCGTTTTGTTTCAATCTTATGCTCTCTTTATCTCATACTCTGTTCTTTTTGTTTTTACTCTCTGCTCTTTTTCTCTTATCCCTCCTCTTTTTCTCTAGTATTCCTGCCACGGTTCGCCAATTAAATATTTCACGGTTTATGATGCAGATACGAGGCTGTAAGTAATGGCCAGGCAAGATGATATATTGAAGCCGTTGCGAATCAAACAGACATATATGGTAAAATGTCAGACACAGACTTACACATGCACTTCTAAACTTGGAGTAAAGATATAGAGAGAGAGAGAGAGAGAGAGAGAGAGAGAGAGAGAGAGAGAGAGAGAGAGACAGAGTATAAATTTTTCTTTACAGAACACAACTCACACACCGTAAACACACAGACACACACACACACACACACACACACAGATACACACACACACACACACACACACAGATACACACACACACATAGACAGACACACACACACCATCTTCTACTAGTACACAGAACCGGCGAAACTTGGACTGTTACACCCGTAGACTTTCAGAGAGCATAATTTCTTATATAGCGATTTTATGGGCAACCGAAAGTTAGGTTAGGTCACTTTGGGCAGGGTTTGGTCTGATTAGATAATTTTTGGTTGGGTTGGGTTCAGATCGACTAGATATAGACGGATTAGGTTAGATTGCTTTAGAATAGCTCGGTTTTGATATATTTTGGGTTGGGTTCTATTGGGTTGGGTTAGGCTGGGTTAGGTTTCGGTTGGATTTGGTCATTTGAGACTTAAGTGGGTTTCGTTAGGTCGGGTATGGTATGGTTAAGTGAGACTGGGTAGGATTAGGCAGGGTTAGATGCAGTTAGGCTGCGTCAGAATTAGTTAGTTTAGGTATGGGGAGGTTACGTGAGATAGTGAGGTTAAATACATTTAGACTGGGTTAGGTGAGGTTAAGTTAGATTAGTTTGGGTTATTTTAGGTTGAATTAGGTCACTCGAGGATAGGCCAGGTTCAGTTCGAGCAAATATGGATAGGTTTGGCGAGACTGGCCTAAAATAAGATTCAGAAAACGTTATAAACACAACCCCCTCCTCCCATCTGATTCTGTGACCAACGATTTGGCTTCAGTCTTTCTCTCCCTATTTCACTCTCTCGTAAAAGTCTTGGTCCCTGTCGAAACGCCTAAATTTACTGCATTGTCAAAGTGGTTTATGCATTGCGGTCTTTTCTTGGTCGGTCCTTCCAAAGTCAAGTATCGCAGGAGGTGGACGTGGTTTTGTGTGTGTGTGTGTGTGTGTGTGTGTGTGTGTGTGTGTGTGTGTGTGTGTGTGTGTGTGTGTGTGTGTGTGTGTGTGTGTGTGTGTGTGTGTGTGTGTGCGTGTGCGCTTGAAGCTGTGTGTACTTGAGTAATGCCCACATGCACACACAAAGGCCAGGACAGTAGTGTGTGTGTGTGTGTGTGTGTGTGTGTGTGTGTGTGTGTGTGTGCAAACGTGTGTACTTGACTGATATCCACATGCATACACACAAAGGCCAGGACACACAGAGTAGTTGTTTATGTGTGTGGGTTTATGAATAGACTACACTTACACTCAGGCCAGGACAGACATGGGGTAGTGTGTGTGTGCGTATGTGTTTGTATGTGTTAACAGAATACACATACAGAGTACCATGTGTGTGAACAGAATATGTAGAGTAGCATGTGTGTGTGTGTACGTGTGAATAGAATACACATGTAGACGTGTGTGCTACCCACACTGACACCCTCTAATTCTTTCAGCCAGGATTGGAGACGTAGCGTGTATATGTCAGGACTCCATATTATAATTACAAATCATAATAGATAGCATGATAGATAGATAGATAGACAGATAGATAGACAGACAGCTAGAAGTAGCAAGTACGTGTGGACATTCAAGTGCATATACATACATACCAGTTCTGACAAACCACTTACTAAAGTCAGTCAATAATATCTTTACAAAAACTCCCGACGCAGTGGCAAGCGGCGTGCATCTTTTTTTTTTTTTTTTTTTTTTGGGGGGAGGGGGGGGGGAGAATTTATGTGTATTAAACCTTAAAGATTCTTTAGTATGTTGCGTTTATTGTTTTGATATAAACACAATTTCCATCAGTAACCTTCAGAATGACACCAAGGTGTAATATACAAAATAATTCGCTATGAAAAAAGGTGTTAGGGAATCTCAAGAGTCACATATAATACGGCCCAAAAGCTTATGACATCTAACCTTCAATCCGATGACCTAACAGTAATGAGGGGGAAATGAAGACTAAAGGTCACCCTTTCAATTAGGAAAGGTTGCTTCCTAAATGAATAAAATTGCTTGTCGGTATCCAAACTATAATGAACCCCTTCAATACGATGTCTACTAGATTTAATTATTGCAACTACCACGAGATTTTATTCAATTTATGACATCTCAAAACTCTTCACTTTAAGTGGAACTGCCGAGACAGACAAAGAGACAGAACGGAAGCAGAGACTAACAGAGAGACAGAGGCACAGGCAGAGGAAGATTTAGAGAGAGAGAGATTGCATCAGTTACAAGGACAGGGAAAACTGAGGAGAGGAAATCAGGTAAGGAGAAGGGTAGAAAGACCGAGAGAGAGACTGAGACAGAGAGAAGGAGGCAGAGACAGAGAACATGATGCAGAGGTGAGTGCATGCAACTGAATGAGGTAAACGTGAGAGGATGCGGGGTTTGGAAGTGGACGAAATGGAACGATTCTTTCAGTCCAAAATGGAAGAGGCTGAAAGAGTGCGCACATATTCATTCACGCAAACACTGATACAAGCACTGATCAGCGCATGCACGCACAGTAATACACGCAGGCACTAATAGGCACTGATACACACAGGCACTGATACACTATCTATCTATCCATCTATATACCTAGGCTGCTTCCCCCAAGGAAAGGGAGGTAGCTGTGACAGGAGGACACACTCCCCATTTACTCATCCATTCAAAGACGTTCATTCGCATCTTAGCCCCAAAGGAGAGAACGGATAGATCCTCACCGCACCAAACTGCACAAGGGTCAACTGCGCAATGCAATCAGTGACATCCGCAGCAGGGCCCGACAGCAGAGCTGCTTTACCCCTGCCACATCATAACAGACTCATCCCCTTACCCGCACCTGACCTGAAATAGCTGATCACACCAAATGGGGAGAATATCCCCTCAGGGCTGCATCATCACTTATTCATTCACAATTTCTCTCCACCCAT
This sequence comes from Coenobita brevimanus, assembly GCF_032717465.1. Lineage (NCBI taxonomy): Eukaryota > Metazoa > Arthropoda > Malacostraca > Decapoda > Coenobitidae > Coenobita > Coenobita brevimanus. The sequence continues at coordinate 361,922 of NW_027643628.1, forward strand.
TTCTGTCACGCACAGCCACTCTTCCTTGCTCAACAGACGTCCCTCTTACATCTAGCGCTCTCTTCACACTGTCCATCCATCCTATTTGTGGTCTTCCTCTCAGCCTTACACCTCTCACATCAGATCTAGTTATCTTTTTCACCAATCGATCATTATCCATTCTCTCCATATGCCCAAACCATCGCAACACCCTCTGCTCAACTCTACCAGCCATCTCCCGAACAACTCCAGGTCTCCTTCGCACTTCATCATTCCGCACTCGATCCATACGCGTCACTCCACACATACTCCTCAGACACCTCATCTCCATTACATTCAAACTTTTCCTCTCTGCTACACCCATATTCCATGTTTCAGCCCCATACAATGCAGTCGGTACCACAACACCCTCATACAGCCTTCTCTTTACGTCCATTCTAAGCGAACGACATCTAAACACTTTTTTCATTCCTCCCAGCACCTTTCCTACTTCATTTATTCTAAACTTCACTTCTGCATCTATTCTTCCATCCACAGAAACATGTGACCCTAGATATTTAAAACACTCTACCTCCTCAAGCAACTCGCCATTCAAAACTATATTCATCCCCCTACCATCTACCAACCTCGTACACTTCATCACTTTACTCTTATTCCCATTTACTTTCAATTTCCTCCTTTCACACACCCTTCCAAACTCCTCTACCAACTGTCTCAATCTCTCCTCTGAATCAGCCACCAGTGCAGTATCATCTGCAAACAGCAGCTGCTTCAGATTCCACTCTCCACCATCAACATTCACCAGACTCAGACCTCCACCTAAAACTCTTGCATTCACCTCCCTTACAACACCATCCATGTAAATATTAAACAACCAAGGCGACATCATACATCCCTATCGCAGCCCCACTCTCACAGGAAATCACTCACTCACAGCATTTCCCACTCTTACACACGCTCTACTATTTACATAAAAACTTTTCACCCCTTATAGTAACCTACCATCAAGTCCATACAATCTTAAAACAGTCCACAAAGCCTCCCTATCAATTCTATCATACGCTTTCTCTAAATCCATAAATGCCCAAAACACATCCTTACCTTTCGCTAAATACTTTTCACACATTTGTCTCACAGCAAACACCTCATCAACGCATCCCCTCCCTCTCCTAAAGCCACACTGCTCATCACCAATCACTCCCTCTGTACCCTCTCTAACTCTCATAATTAACACTCTACCATACACCTTACCTACAACACTCAACAGACTTATACCCCTAAAGCTAGTACATTCATACTTATCAAACATGCCTTTATACAACGGGACCATACAAGCACTTGCCCAGTCAATTGGCACCATACCTTTCTCAAAGCACACATTCAACAATCTTACTAACCAGTCAACAATAGTCACTCCACCACCCTTCAGGCTTGAGATTTTATCAGGTCTTGTGGTATTATTCTTACAAAACTCATGGCCTCATAGTGCCAGGGATTGATTCCTGGCACTGCAGCATCCTATCCTATCATCATCATCATCATCATCATTGTCGCTGTTCTCAATGAGCAAGTAATATGAGTACCTAGATTAAGTTAACTGGCACTGTATACTCTAGTGGTGGAAAGATCTACTTAGCCTACTGAGGCTGGCACTGCCACTAATCCTAATTATCATCATTAGGCATTATCATTAGCTCTCATCATTAGGCATTATCATTATCAACAGCTCTGCCTCCTTTTCCCACCCAAGGATGGGGTGAGGAATTCTCAATTAAAATTTCATAAGTAGGGGAGCAACTGTAATACTCTGTACATCTCAACTTGGCTAAGAGTGATTTAGAAAGGATGCAAAGTGAAAGTATTGCCATCCTTGTCTTACTCTGCTTCAGGGCTTTGGGGACTGAGCTGTAAATGACACAAATCTTTGCCAAGTCAAGGTGGACAAACCAAAAATTTTCTAACTCACTTTTCAGAAGGGCGGTAATAGCCGTAGTTGTAGTGGTAGGTGTAGTAGTAGCAGTAGATAAGATTTGAAGACAGATGGCCTAAGGTAACCTCTTCTGACAAGTTAATTTCCCCACAGGTTAAAGGCCACTGTGTTGAAAGGAGCCTGCAGCACCAACCCCAATGTAGCATTGTCGCCCATCGCAGCATCGACATCGATTGCTGCATCGCTAACCCCATCACAGCAACGACATCCATTGCAGCATCACTAATCCCACTGCAGCATCGACATCAATCGCAGGATCACTAACCCCATCGCAGCATCGACATCAATCGCAGCATCACTAACCCCATCGCAGCATCGACATCAATCGCAGCATCACTAACCCCATCGCAGCATCACTAACCCCGTCGGCAGTGGTAACACCAACACAGCAACAACGGAAACATCAACACGAGTTTCACAGGCAGCCCCTGAAAATGTGGCTGGTTTTTAGGAGATAATCTCAGCTCTGTTGATAATTTAACTCTTTGTCTGTGGAGGTGTTCAATACAGATCTTAGTTAACTCTTAATGTATTGGTGCTGGAGTGGCACTACTAGGATGAAAGGAGGGAGATTGCCTTTCCTATCCCCCAACAGGAGAAAGGTGGACTACAGAAGGGTAACTCAGCCTGCCATCCACTGAATTCATATTCTGATGGGTCTGGGGTTGCAACTACTACTGCTACTAGTACACGAGAACAAATATGAACAAATCCATTTTACATCATTTGTCTGGCTCAATTCCCTGGTAATAGTCCCTCATGTACTTCCTCATTCCCAGAAAGGAAGATTGTGGACTGCAGCAGAACATGACAATCCTATGGTTCTGCATTATTTACATAAGTCTTAATGACTAGTATTATTCTTGTGTTACTTTTTTGTTACTACTCAAGACTGAATATGAAAAGATAGCAGTTTAGATAAATAGGTAGTAGGAAACGGGGTTGTACATAGACTTAATTTCTTCACAGAGAGGGCTGTCTCCTAATATGAATAAAACAGTCTGGTGGTAGCAAGTATAAACTATATGACATCAGCAGAAGGCCCCATACTACAGGTCCCTTTGCCAAAATAAAAGATGTCACAGCCAAAAGAAAAAAAAAATCCTGCACTTTTCCCCCCAAGTAAGATGAGGTACTTTAACTGGTTATAATAATAATAATAATAATAATAATAATATAATAATAAATCATCCATCATCCAATCCTACATCGGCCAATGAGGCAAGTTGATCCTAACATTTAAGATGAGAGTGACCAGCCTCACTCATCCCTGAATGGCATTACGTGAGCAATAAACTCCAACCATCCCTTGGATATAAACCTTCACCAGCTCAAAAATTTGGTTATATGATTACCATCCAGCACGGTAAATGTTTCCCTGGTGTACAGGAAACCATTTGGCTTGTCACTCAGTGTAGAGTCACCCACAGGCAGAAGGAAGGGGAAAGAATGAAGGAAAGAAAGACAGAAGAGGGGGTGTAAAGTCACCTGTAAGCAGAAGGATGAGGAAAGAATTAAGGAAAGAAAGAGAGAAGAGGATGGAAGGAAAGAAGGATGGAGGAGAGGAAAGGACAGACCCCCGAGAACAGCGCTACATCGAGTGAGTGGATGGTGAGCGCCCCCACCTACCACAAATAATAATAATAGTAATAATAATAACTACTTTAAGAATAACGAGAACTACTCTAAGTCTCAATGGCATGCCTAATGGGCCACATCCCCACACATCATTCAAGCCCCTGAAATCCTGATACCACAACACAGGCATAACTATCCACACACAGGAGGAGGCCGTAGCACGGGCTGAACAGGGTAGTGCTCCCGAGAGGAATGGAAATGCTGGTGATAGGGAGAGCTGGAGCTCCTGTTTCACTAGCTATCTAACCATCCCCCTTTGCTGACCTTTTCAGTGTGACAGTAACATGGAGAGTAGACCAGCATACTCTCCCAAACATTTCCTCTAACTATCTATGCACTACACCACATGCACTTTACATTTCACACAACGTATCCCACTACGTTACAGGGGTTGGCGCCAGCAAGGGCATGCGGCCAGAAAACTTCGCCCCGTTACCTAGTGGCGTACTTCTGGGGGGAGGCGTGGTGGAGGTTCCGCCAGCATAGATCATGGGTCCAGGGCGAGATGGGGCTCGGGCCTGTGCTAGAGGGTACAGGGCATTGCGGTTCCCAGGCTGACGCTTACGCCCAATAGAGAGGGGCCCGAACCTGGGAGTAGCGCCCCAGGAGGCTGCCCTATCAGTGGGTGTATAATGGCGGGATAGTTGCAGTGCCAAGACGCGCTTGGAGGGTGTCCCTGCAGCTGTCCTGGCAGGGTGCCCCGAGGCCACTACCACAGCCACTGGTAAGCTGGTGGGCTAGGGGTCCCAGATCCATTGCCTGGACCTGGGACTGTGCAGTGAGTGGGACATGTGCTGTGTCTGTCCCCCTTTATTAATACTGAAGATGACAAAACAAAATAAGTTTCAAAGCAAGCCTGAGGACAGTAAATCATCCATGGGGATGAGGGTGGGTTCATGGAATGTGGGAAGTTTGAGGGGAAGAGCAGGGGAAGTCGTTGAGGCATTCAGTAGGAGGTGGGTGGATGTGGCGTGTTGGCAGGAAGTCCGGTACAGGGGTGGATCAGTCAGAAAGATTGTTGGGAAGGACTGTTGCTATAAGTTGTTTTGGCAGGGGGGGACAGACGGATATGGAGGTGTTGGTGTGATGGTTGCGGAGAAATGGGTGGAATATGTTATAAATGTTTTGAGAGTAAGCGACAGGATATTGGTAGTGAAAATTCTGTTGGAAAGAAAGATAGCTGTGATTATATCGGCATATGCTCCACAGGCAGGATTGGATGAATCAGAGAAAGATAGATTTTGGGATGATTTAATACGTGTAGTGGGTGGTATGCGGGATGATGAGATAGTGATTTTGGGTGGGGACTTAAATGGTCATGTTGGTGAAGCAGCACAAGGTTATGAAGGAGTGCATGGGGGATGTGCATATGGTCTAAGGAATGCAGAAGGGGAAAGGATACTCGAGTTTGGGGAGGCAACGGACATGATTGTGTGCAACACATATTTTAGGAAAAGAGACAGTAGGTTAATTACGTATGAGTCTGGGGGAAATAGCAGTCAGATAGATTATTTTCTGGTTAGGAGGGCCGATAGGAGGTTAGTGAGGGATGTTAAAGTTATAGGAAGTGAGGAGTGTGTGCAGCAGCACAAACTATTGATTTGTGACATGGTGCTTAAAGAACAAGTGATGAAAAAGAGGACTTATGTACACCCGCGAACCAAAGTTTCGGTACCCCCCTCGATGGAAGGAAGTTGAAGTCAGGGTTAGAGAGAGGGCAGGTGAACGGACAACCGTGAGTGGTACTTTGGAACTGAGCTACGAGGCGAATAGTGAGAAACCTAATGACACTGGATTCGAAACATTTCCATGCAATTCACCTGCAAAACATTATGCGTTCGTAACATACATACTGTAACATATAACATAGACTACTGTGTTATCATGGTGTCCTGTGATACTGACCCATTTGTTTCGGATCCTCATCACACAAATAAAGCACCGAGCCAGTTGTATATAAGTTGCAACTTGTCATTATAACTGCAGTCATAATTTTTGTGAATGTTATCCCTGGATTGTCTATAGCTATAATAAAGAATGATTGTGAATTTAATGTTGATTTTCACAGTAGTTGTGCGGATGGTTATAAATGTGGCAATTATTTTATGTGGACGACTAAACCACATTGTGATGGACAGCGGAGAGCATTCGCCAATAATTTACTATAACCAGATGAAATTAGATGTAAACAACACAAAATATTATGAGACAACGACGACACAGCTGTGGTATCCTGCTCCGCCTTGTTATCAAGGCCTTAACTGTGGCTTCACCTCATACGTGCATTATTTCCCTTCAGCCGCTGCCTCTTTTATTACTCTTACTTCCCGGTATCCTCTTACTGCGAGTCGTCATATTCCTTGGAGGGTTTCTTGTCGTCCGATCCTATAACCCCTACTGTATTACATTATTCCTCGCATCATCACTCCCAGACAAACAACGTTAGCACAAGACTAATGAATTTGTTAATACCAATATTGCCACTGCCACTACTATTCCCCCTTTCCCCATTGTGTCTACTGCAATTCCCCTCACAGTACTACTACTGCTACTCCTATTACTACTCCACTATAAATCTGTATAATAATACATATGATTGTCCTTATGTCTGTGTATCTGTTAATCATATTGTCCCTGTCCCATCGTCGACAACTCGTCACTTACCCCGCACCGCTACCCCAGTTGCACCCCACCCCCCTCCGGGCCCTCTCTCCCACCAGCCATGAGCTCTATTCCTCCCCCACTCCGAACCATTTTACCCCTCACCTCCTTCTTGGGCCACCAGGCCTGTTGTTCACCTTTTACCGGTGAATATACGTGGCATGCATTAATAAGAATAATTATAAAATTGACAGCAACAACATACATCTGCAGTATTCCGAACATTACATACTTATAAAAGTCGCAGACCCAAACTTGCCTATATTACGGAGTTCTGACATATTAACCACAGAACTGACCACAGACTGTTCCTATCATTGCCACTGGACCTTACCTGTAGCACTTCACCATAGTAATACAACCCATTGAAGTCCTCTGTGGGATCACTACACATGTTTGGGAAAAATAACAGCGCACAACATGCCTACAACCCATGAAAGTTTCACTGACATCCAGTAAATTGCCTAGAAGTTAGCGAACAAACACACAGCTGGACATAGACTGAGGCCGAATGTCTCGCATCGGTATATGACAACCTGACAAAACTATTACAATCCTGCTTTGTAGGTGTCATCATAGTTATAATAATAATAATAATAATAATAATAATCATAATAATAATAATCGTAGTAATAGTAATAGCAGTAGCAGTAGTAGTAGTTGTAGTGGTGGTAATAATAGTAGTAGTAGTAGTAATCACATGTTAATATCCATGATACAGAGGAGGACAAACACCATAATCTCCCTGATAAAACAAGTGAAAACAGCTGTGACATATAAAACCAACCAGTGCCATAATATGCTGTAATGGTAGGGTTTTAGTAATACTAAATTAATGTTTGACCGCAACCCAACCTTCTGTCATGGCAAACAGATTCTGCATTGCGTCGACACATGCCATGCCAGTGTGTGTCCTTCTCAGTATCGTGCCTAATAACATGTGATTAATTATTATTATTATTATTATTATTATTATTACTGTGATGACACCTGCAATGCAGGATCACAAGAGTTTTGTCAGGTCATTACATACCGATGCGAGACATTCTGCTTCTGTCTGTCTGTGTCCAGTCGTTTGTTTGTTTGTCCAGTAACTTCTCCTAGGCTATTTGATGGATGTCAGTGAAACATCATATGCTTATTTTAGTGGTTTGTAGGCATGTTGTGCACTGTTATTTTTCCCAAACACGTGTAGTGATCTCACAGAGGACTACAGTGGGTTGTATTACCATGGTGAAGTGCTATAGGGAAGGTGCAGTGGTAATGATAAGAACGGTCTGTGGTTGGTTTTGTGGTTAATACTCGTATATCAGTGCTCCGTAATATAAGCACGTGTGGGTCTGCAGTTATTAAGTGTAATGTTAGGAACACTACAGTACACATCTACGATGTTGTTGTTATTATTACATTATTATTGCCTACCTTTAGAAGGCAGAGCGATCATGTGTTTAACTGCATCTGTGTGTGTGTGTGTGTGTGTGTGTGTGTTCCTATTATATCTCATGAACGGCTTGAGTTATCAACATAAAACCTCCTTGGTATCAATATATGGCCTAAAGTTTGGACTTGGGAAACAGAATATTTTAGAGGCCGATTAGCGTTTAGCTCTTAAATGCCTTCTTTTTTATCATTAATGCATGCCATGTATATTCACAGGTAAAGGGTGAACAACAGGCCTTCTACCCCAAGGATGAGGTGAAGGGTAATGTGGTCGGAGTGGGGGAGGAGTAGAATCCATTGTGGGTGGGAACTGGAGTAGCGGTGCCGGGTCAGTGACGAGTTCTCGACGGTGGGACAGGGACAATAATTATGATTAACAGATACACAGACATAAGAACAATCATATTTATCATTATACAGATTTATAGTGGAGTAGTAATAGGAGCAGCAGTAGTAGTACTGTGAGGGAAATTAGACAATAGGAAATGGGGGATTACAGTAGTAGTGGCAGTGGCAATAATGGTACAGTATTAACAAATTCAGCAGTCTTGTGCTAACGTTGTTTGTCTGGGAGTGATGATGCGAGGAATAATGTAATACAGTAGGGGTTATAGGATCGGACGACAAGAAACCCTCCAAGGAATATGACGACTCGCAGTAAGAGGATACCGGGAAGTAAGAGTAATAAAAGAGGCAGCGACTGAAGGGAAATAATGCACGTATGAGGTGAAGCCACAGTTAAGGCCTTGATAACAAGGCGGAGCAGGATACCACAGCTGTGTCGTCGTTGTCTCATAATATTTTGTGTTGTTTACATCTAATTTCATCTGGTTATAGTAAATTATTGGCGAATGCTCTCCGCTGTCCATCACAATGTGGTTTAGTCCTCCACATAAAATAATTGCCACATTTATAACCATCCGCACAACTACTGTGAAAATCAACATTAAATTCACAATCATTCTTTATTATAGCTATAGACAATCCAGGGATAACATTCACAAAAATTATGACTGCAGTTATAATGACAAGTTGCTACTTATATACAACTGGCTCGGTGCTTTATTTGTGTGATGAGGATCCGAAACAGATGGGTCAGTATCACAGGACACCATGATAACACAGTAGTCTATGTTATATGTTACAGTATGTATGTTACGAATGCATAATGTTTTGCAGGTGAACTGCATGGAAATGTTTCGAATCCAGTGTCATTAGGTTTCACACTATTCGCCTCGTAGCTCAGTTCCAAAGTACCACTCACAGTTGTCCGTTCACCTGCCCTCTCTCTAACCCTGACTTCAACTTCCTTCCATCGAGGGGGGTACTGAAACTTTGGTTCGCGGGTGTACCTAGGAGGAAAATATGAAAGCTGAAAAACAGTAAGGGATGCCTTCTATAGCGAGTTGAGGAGAGTGGTGGCTGAACAGGGAGCTGTAGACAAAGGCGTTAATGAACAGTACAGAGCCCTCAAGAAATATTTCTTGAGAGTTACTGATGTAACATGTGGCTGGACAAGAGGACCACCAAGACATAAAGTAACTTGGTGGTGGGATGAGGGTGTAGAAGCTGCAGTTAAGGAGAAAAGAAGGCTTTTCCAGGAATGGAAGAAGGGTGGTAGCAAAGAGGAATATTTGGCTGCCAAGCGTAGGGCTAGGAGAGAGGTATACAGGGCAAAGTCTGAGTCACAGAGACAATTACTTGATAACCTAAATCATGGGGAAAGGAAAAATATATTTAGGGTGGCAGGTCAGGTGAAGAGGGATAATCGGGATATCATAGGTGAGCAGTGTGTGAAGAATCATGAAGGAAAGGTAGTGGTGAACAGTGAGGATATTAAAGATGCATGGAGAGAGCATTATAACCGGTTGTTGAATGAGGAGTTTGACTGGGACAGGGAAGGTTTGGAGCCAGCAGATCCAGTGTCTGGCCCTTGGCCTTTGATTGATACTGCTACTGTGAGTGAGGCAATAGGCAGGATGAGGGTGGGGAAGGCAGCAGGTGTGTCTGGGTTGACCGCCGAAATGTTGAAGGCCTCAGGCGATATGGGGGTGAGTTTAGTCACTGACCTGATAAATAGGATTATTTATGAGTGTGTTGTCCCAGATGATTGGCTGAAGTGTGTAATTGTAAATGTGTATAAAGTGATGCCCTGGAAAGAAGAAATTACAGAGGTATAAAGCTTTTAGATCAGATAATGAAGGTAATGGAGAGAGTTTTAGAAGGTATGATTAGAGAAAGAGTGAATATTGATTAGATGCAGTTTGGGTTTATGCCAGGTAGGGGGACCACTGATGCCATATTCATTGCTCGACAGTTTCAGGAAAAATATATATTGGTAGGAGAAAAGATCTTTATTTCGTTTTTGTTGATTTGGAAAAGGCCTTTGACAGAGTCCCTAGAGAGGTGGTGAAGTGGGTAATGAGAAAGCTTGGCTTGGAGGAGTGGCTGGTTAGGGTGGTTATGGCCATGTATGTGGGTCCTCACACCCACGTGAGAGTGAATGGAGATTTGAGTGATGAGTTTTCCGTGAATGCTGGTGTGCATCAGGGGTCAGTCTTGAGTCCCATGTTGTTTATCATGGTACTTGAAGCCCTTTCACGTGACTTTAGAAAAGGACTCCCGTGACTTTAGAAAAGGACTCCCGTGGGAATTGTTGTATGCTTATGATTTGGTGTTGATTGCAGAGAATGAAAGGGAGGCGGAGGAAAGGTTTAGGAAGTGGAGAGATGGTATGGGGCAAAAGGGTTTAAGGGTAAATGCAGATAAAACAAAAGTGATGATATCTAGGGTTGGTGGCGGTACTGTCAAAGACGAGGGAGAGTGGCCATGTGCAGTTTGCCATAAGGGCGTGGGAAGTAATTCCATCTTGTGCGGTGTGTGTGATAAATGGGTGCATAAGAGATGTAGTGGTATCAGAGGTAGACTGCGAGATAATGCTGATTTTATGTGTACGGCGTGTCGGGGTGAGCAGGTGGAGATTGTCAAACGTGAAAGGATTGAACTTGCTGGTGAATCTCTTGAGTGTGTGGAAGAGTTTTGTTATTTGGGAGACATGTTGTGTGCTGGAGGTGAGGCTGGAGCTAGCTCTGTGGCTAGAGTGAAAAGTGGTTGGAAGAAGTTCAGGGAGCTCTTGCCTCTCCTGACATTGAGAGGGCTCTCCCTACGTGCTAAGGGGTCTTTGTATGCAGCATGTGTTAGGAATGTAATGCTGTATGGCAGTCAGACCTGGGCAGTGAAGGAGGAAGACATTCGCTGGCTCAGACATACAGAAATGACAATGATTAGGTGGATGTGCAGTGCGTCCCTGCGTCCAAGGCCTGGAGGGGCTGGGTTTACAATGGAAGAGTTGAGAGGTAGGATGGGACTGGAGTGTATTGGTGTTGTGATGAGGAGAGGTAGCTTGAGGTGGTTTGGACATGTGAAGAGGATGGGGGATGATAATTGGGTGAGGAAGGTGAGAAGTGTTAATATTGGGGGTGGGGTTATGAGGGGTAGACCAAGAAAGACATGGGACGAGGTCATGAAGTGTGACCTTAGGGTTAAGGGACTGAACAGGGAGGCTGCAATGGATCGTGCAGCGTGGAGAGCCGCCATTAGGTGACCAAAGCCGACACATGCAAGCATGTTGGAGCCTTTAAAAACGAAAACGAAAACGAAACACATGCACTTCATAAAACCCATCCAATAATCCATCCAACTTTTCAAGTTAAATAAGTGCTGTCAACCCTCATTATGTACTCCCCCATACAAATGTCATCCAATCATCATCTATCTGCTCAGCAAAAAATCAAACACACACCAAAATGAGATACTGGTCTCTGGTTTGAATAAATCTACACCACCTGTCTACATATAGCCGGACCCATTAATCCTGTAAGGGGTGGCCACAAACAAATTGCCTCCAAGTCACCCTGTCTCCTGCCATTTCACTGCTCCCCCCCTCTCATATACCTCTCCATTCCTACCTTATCCTCAGTCTCCCCTTTCTTCTCCCTCAACTCCTTATGCCAAATGAGGAGGATGGTGGACCGTAGGAGAAAGGGAACTTCTGGTTTCCAGTCCAGGCAGCTGGCAGGTATTAACGTGGCAGCTGGTTGCTATTAATTTGGCTTTCTTCTCCCCCCCTGATCCCTCTCTGTAGGCGGTTTCCATGGCTCAGTCAACTCACACACCTGAAAATATACTATACATTAGTTCTTTCCTTTCAAACCTTGATTAACAAAAGTAGCTTGTTGGCAGCAAGAACATTATCATCTGGAGACAACATGAGTTAAATAACTTGGCAATACCAAATGAAAGATGTTTTTAATAATAATTCATCCATCTACCCATCATCCAATCCTACATTGGCCCATGTGGAGCATAGGAGCCCAGGGCTAGGCAACTGGTCCCGACATTTAAGATGAGAGTGACCAGCCTCACTCATTCCTGAGTGGCATTACATAAACAATCAACCCCAACCACCCCTTGGATATAAACCTTCACTGGCTCAATCCAATTGGAACATCACAATTACCCACTAACTCACCAGGCGCCAAAATCTGGTTATATGGTTACAACCCAGCATAGTAAATGGTTTCCTGATATAGACATAATTTCCATCAGTAACCTTCAGAATGACACCAAGGTGTAATGTACAAAATAATTCGCTATGGAAAAGGTGTTAAGAAATCTCAAGTCACATATAATATGGCCCAAAAGCTTATGACATCTAACCTTCAATCCGATGACCTAACAGTAATGAGGGGGATATGAAGACTAAAGCTCACCCTTTCAATTAGGAAAGGTTGCTTCCTAAATGAACAAAATTGCTTGTCGGTATCCACACTATAATGAACCCCTTCAATACGATGTCTACTAGATTTAATTATTGCAACTGCCACGAGATTTTATTCAACTTATGACATCTCAAAACTCTTCATCTTAAGTGGAACTGCCGAGACAGACAAAGAAAGAGACAGACGGAAGCAGAGACTAGCAGAGAGACAGAGGCACAAGCAGAGGAAGATTTAGAGGAAGAGAGATTGGATCACTTGCAAGGACAGGGAAAACTGAGGAGAGGAAATCAGGTAAGGAGAAGGGTAGAAGGACAGAGAGAGAGATTGAGACAGAAAGCAGGAGGGAGAGACAGAGAACATGATGCAGAGGTGAGTGCATGCAACTGAGTGAGATAAACGTGAGAGGATGCGGGGTTTGGAAGTGGACGAAATGGAACGATTCTTTCAGTCCAAAATGGAAGAGGCTGAAAGAGTGCGTAGGATGGGAGCAAGAAAGAGGAAGGAGAAAATAAGTTACTTAATGACCAAGTGTAAGATAGTGAATTGAAGTAGGAAATGCAAATGTGGAAGACAGGAAGACAAAAGATTATTAATGAGAAGCAGTGGAAAATAGTGATTTGAAAGCAGGAAATGCATACATGGAAGGCAAGACAATGCTTGATAGTGTCCTGGTACCAACACAGACGTCTGGCAGTGAAATATGAACAGTGATGGCGAGGTAAACAAAGAATATTTACAGTCCCACTATATTTTTCATTCTGAAGTAAGGGGAAGAGCTGTGAAATACAACACTTTCTATTTAAATTTTAACAATTGAACAGAAGACAGAGCTGTGAAATAACTAAGCACCTCACATTTCAAGAAATATATTATGGGGGGAGGGGGGGGGTGAGTTGGGGGGAGGGGAGTCAAATGGTGGGTGACAGAGTGACAGAGTGACTTGGAGGCGTTTTGTCTGCGGCCACCCTTTGCGGGATTAGGGCGTCGGGCTATAGATAGATAGATAGAACTTTTTTTTTAGCATAAACAAATATTTTGGCTACTCAGAACTATCATACACGCTGAAATGTATGGGGAAATATTGTTTGGTTTCAGTTTCATGGATGGGAGAGAGTTCGCTACCTTTCTGTTTGATTTAGTTCAGGAAGACAGCTGTTCAGGAGAGGAGCATAAACACCCCAAAGAGGAGAGAGAGAGAGAGAGATAGAGAGAGAGAGAAAGAGAGAGCACAAAAACCAAACACAAAACAGCCCAAGAGAACTACAACACTGTGGAAAAAGAGAAAGAAAAAGGAACTCGAGAGCATAAAAACATGTAAGCCTTCAACAGAATACCTTGGGATATATATATGTGTGTGTGTGTGTGTGTGTGTGTGTGTGTGTGTGTGTGTGTGTGTGTGTGTGTGTGTGTGTGTGTGTTGAATTGTCTGTGTGTATGGAGGAGAGCCTGTGTATGCGTCGTGGAGGGACACTGCTTTTGGAGGGATGGCCGAGTTCATAGTGGTCCTTTGTGGATGGAGGTTTGGGTATGCATGTTAATAAATATGTCTGTGTGTGTGTGTGTGTGTGGTGGGGGGGGAGGAAATATAGCAGTGTCTAAGGTGAATCTGCAGCATGTGTGTAAGTGCAGTAGTGTGTGGGACGGTGTGGCCTTATGTGTTCAGGGACAGCTGCATGTATATGAAGGTGTGGCTATGTATATAGAAACAGAACTTTGTGTGTCGATTTATGGATATGTATGTGTATATGAATCAACATTTGTGAAGATGTAATAGTGTAGGAATGATTGGATGTGTGGGTTACGTCTGTTGAGGTGGACCTACGTGTGTGGAAGTGAGGTTGGGGTTACGTAGGTGGAGATAGGGCTACGTATGGAGGTTTGGATATGTAAAGGAGTGGGTGTTTGTGTGGAGGGATAGCGTGTGTCCTTGGAGGCGAGACTGTGCAGAGATGTGGCTGTGTGCCTGGACGTGTGGTGGGATGCTGGTGTGGTTCTGTGTTAGGTTGTCTTTGTGTCTGTGTTTGTGAACGTGTGCCTGTTTGTATATATATATATATAAACATATATATATATATATATATATATATATATATATATATATATATATATATATATATATATATGTGTGTGTGTGTGTGTGTCTGTGTGTGTGTGTGCAAACGTGTGTACTTGAACGATATCCACATGCATACACACAAAGGCCAGGACACACAGAGTAGTTGTTTATGTGTGTGGGTTTATGAATTGACTACACTTACTTACACTCAGGCCAGGACAGACATAGGGTAGTGTGTGTGTGTGTGCGTATGTGTTTGTATGTGTTAACAGAATACACATACAGAGTACCATGTGTGTGAACAGACTAAATATGCAGAGTAGCATGGAGTAAAGATATATATATATATATATATATATATATATATATATTACATTGAGAGACAGAGAGAGAGAGAGAGTATAAATTTTTCTTTACAGAACACAACTCACACACCGTAAACACACACAGACACAGGCACAGAAACAGACACAGACAGACAGACAGACAGACACACACACACACAGATACACACACATAGACAGACACACACACACACCATCTTCTACTTGTACACAGAACCGGCGAAACTTGGACTGTTACACCCGTAGACTTTCAGAGAGCATACTTTCTTATATAGCGATTTTAAGGGCGACCGAAAGTTAGGTTAGGTCACTTTGGGCAGGGTTTGGTCTGATTAGATAATTTTTGGTTGGGTTGGGTTCAGATCGACTAGATATAGACGAATTAGGTTAGATTGCTTTAGAATAGCTCGGTTTTGATATATTTTGGGTTGGGTTCTTTTGGGTTGGGTTAGGCTGGGTTAGGTTTCGGTTGGATTTGGTCATTTTAGGCTTGAATGGGTTTCGTTAGGTCGGGTATGGTATGGTTAAGTGAGACTGGGTAGGATTAGGCAGGGTTAGATGCAGTTAGGCTGCGTCAGAATTAGTTAGTTTAGGTATGGGGAGGTTACGTGAGATAGTGAGGTTAAATACAATCAGACTGGGTTAGGTGAGGTTAAGTTAGATTAGTTTGGGTTATTTTAAGTTGAATTTGGTCACTCGAGGTTAGGTCAGGTTCAGTTCGAGCAAATATGGATAAGTTAGGCAAGACTGGCCTAAAATAAAGATTCAGAAAACGTTATAAACACAACCCCCTCCTCCCATGTGATTCTGTGACCTACGTTTTGGCTTCAGTCTTTCTCTCCCTATTTCACTCTCTCGTAAAAGTCTTGGTCCCTGTCGAAACGCCTAAATTTACTGCATTGTCAAAGTGGTTTATGCATTGCGGTCTTTTGTTGGTCGGTCCTTCCAAAGTCAAGTATCGCACGAGGTGGACGTGGTTTTGCGTGTGTGTGTGTGTGTGTGTGTGTGTGTGTGTGTGTGTGTCGTGTGCGTTTGCGCTTGAAGCTGTGTGTACTTGAGTAATGCCCACATGCACACACAAAGGCCAGGACAGTAGTGTGTGTGTGTGTGTGTGTGTGTGTGTGTGTGTGTGTGTGTGTGTGTGTGTGTGTGTGTGTGTGTGTGTGTGTGTGTGTGTGCAAACGTGTGTACTTGGCTGATATCCACATGCATACACACAAAGGCCAGGACACACAGAGTAATTGTTTATGTGTGTGGGTTTATGAATAGACTACATTTACACTCAGGCCAGGACAGACATAGAGTAGTGTGTGTGTGCGTATGTGTTTGTATTTGTTAACAGAATACACATACAGAGTACCATGTGTGTGAACAGAATATGTAGAGTAGCATGTGTGTGTGTACGTGTGAATAGAATACACATGTAGACGTGTGTGCTACCCACACTGACACCCTCTAATTCTTTCAGCCAGGATTGGAGACATAGCGTGTATATGTCAGGACTCCATATTATAATTACAAATCATAATACATAGCATGATGGATAGATAGAAAGACAGATAGATAGACAGACAGATAGAAGCAGCAAGTACGTGTGGACATTCAAGTGCATATACATACATACCAGTTCTCACAAACCACTTACTAAAGTCAGTCAATAATATCTTTACAAACACTCCCGACGCAGTGCCAAGCGACATAGGTTTCATAGCACCCTTTTTTTTTTTTTTAGGGATTTATGTGTATTAAACCTTAAGGATTCTTTAGTATGTTGCGTTTATTGTTTTGATATAGAAACAATTTCCATCAGTAACCTTCAGAATGACACCAAGGTGTAATATACAAAATAATTCGCTATGGAAAACGTGTTAGGAAATCTCAAGAGTCACATATAATATGGGCCAAAAGCTTATGACATCTAACCTTCAATCCGATGACCTAACAGTAATGAGGGGGAAGTGAAGACTAAAGCTCACCCTTTAAAGTAGGAAAGTCTGCTTCCTAAATGAATAAAATTGCCTGTCGGTATCCACACAATAATGAACCCCTTCAATACGATGTCTACCAGATTTAATTATTGCAACTACCAGGAGATTTTATTCAACTTATGTCATCTCAAAACTCTTCACCTTAAGTGGAACTGCTGAGACATAGAAAGAAAGAGACAGACAGAAGCAGAGACTAACAGAGAGACAGAGGCACAGGCTGAGGAAGATTTAGAGAGAGAGAGATTGGATCAGTTACAAGGACAGGGAAAACTGAGGAGAGGAAATCAGGTTAGGAGAAGGGTAGAAAGACCGAGAGAGATGCTGAGACAGAGAGAAGGAGGCAGAGACAGAGAACATGATGCAGAGGTGAGTGCAAGCAACTGAAAGAGGTAAACGTGAGAGGATGCGGGGTTTGGAAGTGGACGAAATGGAACGATTCTCTCAGTCCAAAATGGAAGAGGCTGAAAGAGTGCGCACATATTCATTCACACAAACACTGATACAAGCACTGATCAGCGCATGCACGCACACTAATACACGCAGGCACTAATAGGCACTGATACACACAGGCACTGAATCACATAGGCATTGAATCACACAGGCACTGATACACACAGGCACTGAATCACATAGGCATTGAATCACACAGGCACTGATACACACAGGCACTGATACACTATCTATCTATCCATCTATATACCTAGGCTACTTCCCCCAAGGAAAGGGAGGTAGCCGAGACAGGACGACACACTCCCCATTTACTCATCCATTCAAAGACGTTCATTCCCATCTTAGCCCCAACGGGGAGAAAGAACAGATCCTCACCGCACCACACTGCACAAGGGTCAACTGCGCAATGCAATCAGTGATATCCGCAGCAGGGCCCGACAGCAGAGCTGCTTTACCCCTGCCACATCATAACAGACTCATCCCCTTACCTGCACCTGACCTGAAACAGCTGATCAGACCAAATGGGGGAGGACATCCCCTCAGGGCTGCGTCATCACTTATTCATTCACAATTTCTCTCCACCCATTTCTGTCACGCACAGCCACTCTTCCTTGCTCAACAGACGTCCCTCTTGCATCTAGCGCTCTCTTCACACTGTCCATCCATCCTATTTGTGGTCTTCCTCTCAGCCTTACACCTCTCACATCAGATCTAGTTATCTTTTTCACCAATCGCTCATTATCCATTCTCTCCATATGCCCAAACCATCGCAACACCCTCTGCTCAACTCTACCAGCCATCTCCCGAACAACTCCAGTTCTCCTTCGCACTTCATCATTCCGCACTCGATCCATACGCGTCACTTCACACATACTCCTCAGACACCTCATCTCCATTACATTCAAACTTTTCCTCTCTGCTACACCCATATTCCATGTTTCAGCCCCATACAATGCAGTCGGTACCACAACACCCTCATACAGCCTTCTCTTTACATCCATTCTAAGCGAACGACATCTAAACACTTTTTTCATTCCTCCCAGCACCTTTCCTACTTCATTTATTCTAAACTTCACTTCTGCATCTATTCTTCCATCCACAGAAACATGTGACCCTAGATATTGAAAACACTCTACCTCCTCAAGCAACTCGCCATTCAAAACTATATTCATCCACTTACCATCTACCAACCTCGTACACTTCATCACTTTACTCTTATTCCCATTTACTTTCAATTTCCTCCTTTCACACACCCTTCCAAACTCCTCTACCAACTGTCTCAATCTCTCCTCTGAATCAGCCACCAGTGCAGTATCATCTGCAAACAGCAGCTGCTTCAGATTCCACTCTCCACCATCAACATTCACCAGACTAAGATCTCCACCTAAAACTCTTGCATTCACCTCCTTTACAACACCATCCATGTAATTATTAAACAACCAAGGCGACATCACACATCCCTGTCGCAGCCTCACTCTCACAGGAAACCAATCACTCACAGCATTTCCCACTCTTACACACGCTCTACTATTTACATAAAAACTTTTCACCCCTTTTAGTAACCTACCATCGAGTCCATACAATCTTAAAACAATCCACAAAGCCTCCCTATCAATTCTAAATCCATAAATGCCCAAAACACATCCTTACCTTTCGCTAAATACTTTTCACACACTTGTCTCACAGCAAACACCTCATCAACGCATCCCCTCCCTCTCCTAAAGCCACACTGCTCATCACCAATCACTCCCTCTGTACCCTCTCTAACTCTCATAATTAACACTATACCATACACCTTACCTACAACACTCAACAGACTTATACCCCTAAAGCTAGTACATTCATACTTATCACCCTTGCCTTTATACAACGGGACCACACAAGCACTTGCCCAGTCAATTGGCACCATACCTTTCTCAAAGCACACATTCAACAATCTTACTAACCAGTCAACAGTAGTCACTCCACCACCCTTCAGGTTTGAGATTTTATTAGGTCTTGTGGTATTATTCTTACAAAGCTCATGGCCTCATAGTGCCAGGGATTGATTCCTGGCACTGCAGCATCCTATCCTATCATCATCATCATCATCATCATTGTCGCTGTTGTCAATGAGCAAGTAATATGAGTACCTAGATTAAGTTAACTGGCACTGTATACTCTAGTGGTGGAAAGATCTACTTAGCCTACTGAGCCTGGCACTGCCACTAATCCTAATTATCATCATTAGGCATTATCATTAGCTCTCATCATTAGGCATTATCATTATCAACAGCTCTGCCTCCTTTTCCCACCCAAGGGGGTGAGGAATTCTCAATTAAAATTTCATAAGTAGGGGAGCAACTGTAATACTCTGTACATCTCAACTTGGCTAAGAGTGATTTAGAAAGGATGCAACACAGTATTGCCATCCTTGTCTTACTCTGCTTCAGGGCTTTGGGGATTGGCCTGCAAATGACACAAATCTTTGCCAAGTCAAGGTGGACAAACCAAAAATTTTCTAACTCACTTTTCAGAAGGGCGGTAATAGCCGTAGTTGTAGTGGTAGGTGTAGTAGTAGCAGTAGATAAGATTTGAAGACAGATGGCCTAGGGTAACCTCTTCTGACCAGTTAATTTCCTCACAGGTTAAAGGCCACTGTGTTACAAGGAGCCTGCAGCACCAACCCCAATGTAGCATTGTTGCCCATCGTAGAATCGACATTGATTGCTGCATCGCTAACCCCATCGCAGCATCACTAACCCCGTCGGCAGTGGTAACACCAACACAGCAACAACGGAAACATCAACACGAGTTTCACAGGCAGCCCCTGAAAATGTGGCAGGTTTTTAGGAGATAATCGCAGGTCTGTTGATAATTTAACTCTTTGTCTGTGGAGGTGTTCAATACAGATCTTAGTTAACTCTTAATGTATTGGTGCTGGAGTGGCACTACTAGGATGAAAGGGGGGATTTTGCCTTCCCTATCCCCCAACAGGAGAAAGGTGGACTACAGAAGGGTAACCCAGCCTGCCATCCACTGAATTCATATTCTGATGGGCCTGGGGTTGCAACTACTACAGCTACTAGTACACGAGAACAAATATGAACAAATCCATTTGACATCATTGGTCTGGCTCAATTCCCTGGTAATAGTCCCTCATGTACTTCCTTATTCCCAGAAAGGAAGATTGTGCACTGCAGCAGAACATGACAATCCTATGGTTCTGCATTATTTACATAAGTCTTAATGACTAGTATTATTCTTGTGTTACTCTTTTGTTACTACTCAAGACTGAATATGAAGAGATAGCAGTTTAGATAAATAGGTAGTAGGAAACGGGGTTGTAGATAGACTTAATTTCTTCACAGAGAGGGCTGTCTCCTAATATGAATAAAACAGTCTGGTGGTAGCAAGTATAAACTATATGACATCAGCAGAAGGCCCCATACTACAGGTCCCTTTGGCAAAATAAAAGATGTCACAGCCAAAAGAAAAAAAAAAATCCTGCACTTTTCCCCCCATGTAAGATGAGGTACTTTAACTGATTGTAATAATAATAATAATAATCTATCTATCTATCTATCTATTGCCAGACGCCTCCATCCCGTTTCGGGTGGCCACAAACAAATCGCCTCCAAGTCCCCCTGTCCCCCGCCATTTCACTCCCCTGCTCTCAACTCACACCCCCCTCTCTCATATACCTCTCCACCCCATCTCTCCATCTCATCCTCGGCCTCCCCCTCCCTCTTTCCCCCTCCATCTCACTAACATACACTCTCTTCGTCAGTCTTTCACCCTCCATCCTCTCCACATGGCCAAACCACCTCAGTGAGTTCCTCATAATGCTTCCAATCACATCCACATCAACACCACAACGCTCCTTTATATCCTCATTCGTCAGCCTGTCTCTCCATGTGACGCCACAGGCTCCTCTTAAATAACTCATTTCCACGGCTCTCACTCTTGACTTGTGTCCTTCCAACAACGTCCAAGCTTCACTTCCGTACGTTAGAGTTGGTATCACAATACTGTCATGTAGTAACTTTTTCACTTCCATGCTCACTTCCCTGTTTCTTATCACTGCTTTCAAAGAACCAGCAACCTTTCTTCCCTGCTGTACCCTTTCAAGCACTTCACCCTCCAAACCTCCATCCTTACTCATCACACTACCCAAGTACTTAAACGTACTTATATTTTCCAATTCCTCACCATCCAACCTCGCTGTACATTCACTGACTTCATCTCTCTCAAAGACCATCACTTTACTCTTCCCTACATTCACCTTTAGATTCCGTTTCTTATACACTCTCTCAAACTCATCCACCAAGCCTTGCAGCTCCCCTTCGTCTTCACCCAACAACACAGTATCATCTGCAAACAACAGTGCAGGGACTTTCCAAACACTATCCTCTCTCACCAGGGCCACTCCAACATCCACTACCTTACCTTGTACCTCTTTTATTACCCCATCCAAGTACAGATTGAACAACCATGGAGACATGACACATCCCTGTTTCAACCCAACTTTCAAAGAGAAAAAATCACTTAGTTCACCATCCACATGCACTGCAGCCTTCGCACCATTGTACATACTCTTCACAGCATTCAACAACTTCCCATCTACTACATATATTCTTAACACTTTCCACAATCCTAGTCTATCCACCCTGTCATATGCTTTCTCCAAATCCATGAAAGCCGCATACAATTTCTTTCCATTCTCTAAAAACTTTTCCACTAAAGATATGAGAATGAATATCTGATCTACACAACCTCTTCCCTTCCTAAAGCCTCCCTGTTCTTCTCCAACTAATTTCTCTGTTCTTTCTCTAACTCTGTCAATAAGTATCCTACCATACACTTTTCCTATTATACTAAGAAGACAAATGACCCTATGATTACCACACACTTCTTTTTCCCCTTTTCCTTTGTACAAGGGAATAATTATACCTGACTTCCAATCCTCCGGGACTCTACCTTCCTCCCAGGCCAATCTGCACATCTTCCACATCCATTCTACTACTATCTCTCCCCCATGCTTCAGCATTTCACCACACACTCCCATCAATTCCTGGGGCTTTCCCTGATTTAACTTCCTTCATTGCTTCCACAACTTCTATCCTACTGATTTCTTCCTGTCTTTTCACCTCCCTCCTTCTCCCAGCCATTCCCCAGCCACTTATACTCGCATTACTTCCATCCACCACGTTCAACAATTCCTTAAAGTGTTCTCTCCATCTGTTCACTTTTTCTCCCTTCTCCACTAGTAATCTACCATTTTTATCTTTCACTTCCCTGCTAACTTCACTTCCACCCTGTCTTACTCTTTTCACCTCTTTCCAGAACATTTTCTTACAGTCCCTCTATTTTACACTCAAATTCCTTCCAAATTCCTCATCCACTCTCTTCTTACTCTCTCGTACTAATCTTTTCACCTCTCTCTTTCTTTCTACATATAACTCTCTCTTCCGCCTCTCAACTTCTTCCACACCCCTATTTCTCATCCATTCATTGCATGCTTTCTTCTTTTGTGCCACAGCCCGTTTCACCTCTTCAGTCCACCACGCTGTTCCTTGCACCCCCCTCCGTCTTCTCTTCCTTCCACACACCACATCACATGCTGCACATATTCCTTCTGTAAATATTCTACACACACCTTCCACGTCCCCCATCTGCTCCAATTCATATTTGCCCAATCGTTCCTCCACTTCTCTCTTACACTCTGCCTTTTTCTCATCCTCTTGTAACCTTTCCACTCTCCTTGCAACTACTCCTTCCTCTCGTCTTTCCCTTTTTCTATTCCTCCATCTTACTTGAACTTTAATTCTGGCCACCACCAAATAGTGGTCAAAAAGTCCACTTCCCCAACCTCTATAAACTCTTGCATCCAATATACATCTTCGCATCCTTTCATCCACACACACATAATCAATCATTGCCTTCCTTTCACTCAGTTCACCACCCACCCTTCTCATCACTCGCCATGTATACCTGTGGATCATTTTATGCCTGACGAGGGTATTGGCTATCAAAAACCCCCTCCCAGCACAAATGTCCACTAACGCACTCCCATTCTCATCTACCTCAGCAGGCACACCCCACTCACCAACTATTCCATCCACCTTCACATTCCCAACTTTACCACTCATATCACCAATCAAAAACACTCTCTCATTCCTTCCAAACTTTTCCATGCACACTTCTACATTTGTCCAGAACTCTTCTCTCACTCTTCAAGCACGATCTTGCGTTGGCGCATACACACACACAATCGCCCACATTTGTATTCCAACTTTCAACTTTACCCACACAATCCTTGATCCAACTGATCCATACTGTCTTATGCTCCTCTTCCATCTTTTACTCACAACTATACATACACCTTCCTTTGCCCTCTCATTCTCACCTACTCCTGCACATATACCCCATCCATACTCCCATTCTCTCACACTTTCTCCTCTCTATTTTGTTTCAGTTATTCCACATACATCCACTTTCGCATCCTCAAGCACCTGGACAATCTCTCTCTCTTTCACCTCATCAATTGCTCCCCTTACATTCCAAGTTATATTATTACAATAATAATAATAATAATAATGATAATAAATCATCCATCATCCAATCCTACATCGGCCAATGAGGCAAGCTGGTCCTAACATTTAAGATGAGAGTGACCAGCCTCACTCATCCCTGAATGGCATTACGTGAGCAATAAACTCCAACCACCCCTTGGATATAAACCTTCACCAGCTCAATCCAACTGCAACATCACAATTACCCATTAAGTCACCAGGCACAAAAATTTCGTTATGTGATTACCATCCAGCACAGTAAATGTTTCCCTGGTGTACAGGAAACCATTTGGCTTGTCACTCAGTGTAGATTCACCCACAGGCAGAAGGAAGGGGAAAGAATGAAGGAAAGAAAGACAGAAGAGGGGGTGTAAAGTCACCTGTAAGCAGAAGGATGAGGAAAGAATTAAGGAAAGAAAGAGAGAAGAGGATGGAAGGAAAGAAGGATGGAGGAGAGGAAAGGGCAGACCCCCGAGAGCAGCTCTACATCGAGTGAGTGGATGGTGAGCGCTCCCACCTACCAAAAATAATAATAATAGTAATAATAATAAGTACTTTAATAACCCTGTCTCCCGCCATTTCACTGATCCCCCCCTCTCATATACCTCTCCATTCCTACCTTATCCTCAGTCTCCCCTTCCTTCTCCCTCAACTCCCTATTCCAAATGAGGAGGATGGTGGACCATAGGAGAAAGGGAACTTCTGGTTTCCTGTCCAGGCAGCTGGCTGGTATTTATGTGGCAGCTGGTTGGTATTAATTTGGCTTTCTTTTCCTCCCCCTGCTCCCTCTCTGTAGGCGGTTTCCATGGCTCAGTCAACTCACACACCTGAAAATATACTACACATTAGTTCTTTCCTTTCAAACCTTGATTAACAAAAGTAGCTTGTTGGCAGCAAGAACATTATCATCTGGAGACAACATGAGTTAAATAACTTGGCAATACCAAATGCAAGATGTTTTCAATAATAATTCGTCCATCCATCCATCATCCAATCGTACATTGCCCCATGTGGAGCATAGGAGCCCGGGGATAGGTAATTAGTCCCGACAATTAAGATGAGAGTGACCAGCCTCACTCATCCCTGAGTGGCATTACATAAGCAATCAACCCCAACCAACCCTTGGATATAAACCTTCACCGGCTCAATCCAATTGGAAAATCACAATTACCCACTAAGTCACCAGGCGCCAAAATTTGGTTATATGGTTACAACCCAGCATAGTAAATGGTTTCCTGGTGCACAGGAAACCATTTGACTTGTCACTCACTGTAGTCACCCACAGGCTGAAGGAAGGGGAAAGAATGAAGGAAAGAAAGACAGAAGAGGGAATGTAAAGTCACCCGTAGGCAGAAGGACAAGGAAAGAATGAAGGAAAGAAAGACAGAAGAGAATAGAAGGAAAGAAGGATGGAGGAGAGGAAAGGGCAAACACCCGAGAACAGCGCTACATCGAGTGAGTGGATGGTGAGCGCCCCCAACTACCACAAATAATTTATAATAATAGTATTAATAATAACTACTTTAAGAATAACGAGAACTACTCTAAGTCTCAATGGCATGCCTAATGGGCCACATCCCCACACATCATTCAAGCCCCTGAAATCCTGATACCACAACACAGGCATAACTATCCACACACATGCATTTCATAAAAACCATCCAATAATCCATCCAACTTTTCAAGTTAAATAAGTGCTGTCAACCCTCATCATGTACTCCCCCATACAAATGTCATCCAATCATCATCTATCTGCTCAGCAAAAAATCAAACACACACCAAAATGAGATACTGGTCTCTGGTTTGAATAAATCTACACTACCTGTCTACCTATAGCAGGACGCCTTAATCCTGTAAGGGGTGGCCACAAACAAATTGCCTCCAAGTCACCCTGTCTCCTGCCATTTCACTGCTCCCCCCCTCTCATATACCTCTCCATTCCTACCTTATCCTCAGTCTCTCCTTCCTTCTCCCTCAACTCCCTATGCCAAATGAGGAGGATGGTGGATCGTAGGAGAAAGGGAACTTCTGGTTTCCTGTCCAGGCAGCTGGCTGGTATTAACGTGGCAGCTGGTTGGTATTAATTTGGCTTTCTTCTCCCCCCCTGCTCCCTCTCTGTAGGCGGTTTCCATGGCTCACTCAACTCACGCACCTGAAAATATACTACACATTAGTTCTTTCCTTTCAAACCTTGATTAACAAAAGTAGCTTGTTGGCAGCAAGAACATTATCATCTGGAGACAACATGAGTTAAATAACTTGGCAATACCAAATGCAAGATGTTTTTAATAATAATTCATCCATCCATTCATCATCCAATCCTACATTGCCCCATGTGGAGCATAGGAGCCCAGGGCTAGGCAACTGGTCCCGAAATTTAAGATGAGAGTGACCAGCCTCACTCATCCCTGAGTGGCATTACATAAGCAATCAACCCCAACCACCCCTTGGATATAAACCTTCACCGGCTCAATCCAACTGGAACATCACAATTACCCACTAACCCACCAGGCGCCAAAATCTGGTTATATGGTTACAACCCAGCATAGTAAATGGTTTCCTGGTATAGATATAATTTCCATCAGTAACCTTCAGAATGACACCAAGGTGTAATGTACAAAATAATTCGCTATGGAAAAGGTGTTAGGAAATCTCAAGTCACATATAATATGGCCCAAAAGCTTATGACATCTAACCTTCAATCCGATGACCTAACAGTAATGAGGGGGATATGAAGACTAAAGCTCACCCTTTCAATTAGGAAAGTCTGCTTCCTAAATGAATAAAATTGCTTGTCGGTATCCACACTATAATGAACCCCTTCAATACGATGTCTACAAGATTTAATTATTGCAACTACCAGGAGATATTATTCAACTTATGACATCTCAAAACTCTTCACCTTAAGTGGAACTGCCGAGACAGACAAAGAAAGAGACAGACGGAAGTAGAGACTAATAGAGAGACAGAGGCACAGGCAGAGGAAGATTTAGAGAGAGAGAGAGATTGGATCAGTTACAAGGACAGGGAAAACTGAGGAGAGGAAATCAGGTAAGGAGCAGGGTAGAAGGACAGAGACAGAGACTGAGACAGAGAGAAGGAGGCAGAGACAGAGAACATGATGCAGAGGTGAGTGCATGCAACTGAATGAGGTAAACGTGAGAGGATGCGGGGTTTGGAAATGGACGAAATGGAACGATTCTTTCAGTCCAAAATGGAAGAGGCTGGAAGAGTGCATAGGATGGGACCAAGAAAGAGGAAGGAGAAAATAAGTTACTTAATGACCAAGTGTAAGATGGTGAATTGAAGTAGGAAATGCAAATGTGGAAGACAGGAAGACAAAAGATTATTAATGAGCAGTGGAAAATAGTGATTTGAAAGCAGGAAAAGCATACATGGAAGGCAAGACAATGCTTGATAGTGTCCTGGTACCAACACAGACGTCAGGCAGTGAAATCTGAACAGTGATAGCGAGGTAAACAAAGAATATTTACACTCCCACTATATTTTGCATTCTGAAGTAAGGCGAAGAGCTGTGAAATACAACACTTTCTGTTTAAATTTTAACAATTGAACAGAAGACAGAGCTGTGAAATAACTATGCACCTCACATTTCAAGAAATATATTATATTTAAACTTTTTTTTTAGCATAAACATATATTTTGGCTACTCAGAACTATCATACAGGCTGAAATGTATGGGAATATACTGTTTGGTTTCAGTTTCATGGATGGGAGAGAGTTCGTTACCTTTCTGTTTGATTTAGTTCAGGAAGACAGCTGTTCAGGAGAGGAGCATAAACACCACAAAAGGGAGGGAGAGAGAGAGAGAGAGAGAGAGAGAGAGAGAGTATATATTTTTCCTTATAGAAAACATCTCACACACCCGAAACACACACATATACACACTCAAACAGACAGATACACACACAAACTCATACTTGTATACCGAACCGGCGAAACTTGGACTGTTACACCCGTAGACTCTCAGAGAGCATAATTTCTTATATAGCGATTTTATGGGCGACCGAAAGTTAGGTTAGGTCACTTTGGGCAGGGTTTGGTCTGATTAGATAATTTTTGGTTGGGTTGGGTTCAGATCGACTAGATATAGACGGATTAGGTTAGATTGCTTTCGAATAGCTCGGTTTTGATATATTTTAGGTTGGGTTCTATTGGGTTGGGTTAGGCTGGGTTAGGTTCGGTTGGATTAGGTTATTTCATGCTTGACTGGGTTTCGTTAGGTCCGGTATGGTATGGTTAAGTGAGACTCGATAGGATTACGTAGGGTTAGATGCGGTTAGGCTGCGTCAGAATTGGTTAGGTTAGGTATGGGGAAGTTATGTGAGATAGAGAGGTTAAATACAATTAGACTGGGTTAGGTGAGGTTAAGTTAGCTTAGTTTGGGTTATTTAAGGTTGAATTACGTCATTCGAGGTTAGGCAGCGTTCAGTTCGAGCAAATATGGATAAGTTAGGCAAGACTGGCTTAAAATAAGACTCACAAAGCGTTATAAACACAACCCCCTCCTCGCATCTGATTCTGTGACCTACGTTTTGGCTTCAGTCTTTCTCTCCCTGTTTCACTCTCTCGTAAAAGTCTTGGTCCCTGTCGAAACGCCTAAATTTACTGCAATGTCAAAGTGGTTTATGCATTGCGGTCTTTTGTTGGTCGGTCCTTCCAAAGTCAAGTATCGCGGAGGTGGACGTGGTTTTGTGTGTGTGTGTGTGTGTGTGTGTGTGTGTGTGTGTGTGTGTGTGTGTGTGTGTGTGTGTGTGTGTGTGTGTGTGTGTGTGTGTGTGTGTGTGTGTGTGTACTTCAGTAATGCCCACATGCACACACAAATGCCTGGACAGTAGTGTGTGTGTGTGTGTGTGTGTGTGTGTGTGTGTGTGTGTGTGTGTGTGTATTAAAAAAAAAAATGGATAGACAGAGAGGGAGGCGGGGTGCGTCAGCATCCATGTTCTTGAGTATCCCAAGCGTTTTAAGCCAAATTACATGCGCTGGGGAGACAGTTGGACTTTGCACCTTACGTCAGGGATCCATAAGGCCTATTTTCCCTCATCCAGGTCGGCGTTGGTATAGGGAAAAATTACCCTTCAGTTACCGACCCTTAAGGATCGGGATTGGGCCACAGGGGGTAGTTCCACTCTATAAACTTTATCCAAAAACAAGCACCTTTTCCATGTTCTCTTTCTTCTTTCCTTATCCATCCGTTCCTTCCTTTCCCCCCTTCCTTCCTAACCTCCTTTCCTCGCTACCTCCGCCCTTCCTTCCTTCTTTTCGTCTCCACCTTCCCTTTCCTTCCTTCCTACCTTCCTTCCTTTCTTCTCTACCATCTCCTTCCTTCCTTCCTTCATTCATTCACTCATTCATATCCTACTTCCCTCCCTCCCACCCTCCCTTTTTCCCTTCCTTCCTCGCCACCACGGCAGGATGCAAGAGGCAGCCACTTTTCCCTGCGTGTGGTTGTAAACGTGGGCGATAATATGTATTTATAAGGTAAGTCTTCCCCTGAGGCGGCTTATAGGGACTCACCGATATTGGAAGAAGAGGGACTGGAGGCAAAGTGATGGACGAGATGCGTGTGAAGGAAGAGACGGAGAGAAAAAGTGACCAACAAGATGAGGGGAAGAAGAAAGGAGTGTTGCAGGAAAGAAGGAAGAAAGGACGGGGGGGGTGGAGGAAGTGGGTGAGGAGATGAAATAAAGTGAGGAAGGATAAACGAAGTGAAGAGAAAAAGAGATGAAACTATAGCCTGCAAGACAAAGTGCTGGGAGGTGGGGTTGCCATGCCCGTACAAAAAGTTTCATTTCCAGTCCTACACTCCTATCAGTTTCAGTTGCATTATCTGACAGGCGGGGAACTAGGGGTCAAAAACCAATCTTCCTCTTCCCCATGGATAGCATTATATTCCTACAGGTATATATCTTCATACTTAAGTCTTTCTATTAATTTAAGGTCTGGCCACAGTAAAAAGAAAGCAAAGTCTAACCAGATTGTAAATTTATATGACCAATCTCTCTCTCTCTCTCTCTCTCTCTCTCTCTCTCCTGTTTTGTAAGGCAACCATCAACTAATTTCCTCTCCTCCTCTTCCTCCTGCTTCTCTGCCGTCCATCATCGGCTTATCTCTCTCCCCTCTCTCTCTCCCTTTCTGTTACCCATTATTTTCTCCTTCATCCATTTGCATCCCTCGCATTATCCCCTCATTTGTTCCCCTAATCTCTCTCTTCTCTAATCTCTGTCTCTGTCTGTTTGCCCGTCTGTCTTTCTGTCTATTTATCTACATTGTTACTCTCCCCCACCTCCTACTGTTACATCCCTCCCACCCCCCACCTCTCTCTCTCTCTCTCTCTCTCTCTCTCTCTAACACGTCTATATTTTGAACTGAGGGTTGTACTTTGTAGGCAAACCTAATCCTCTTACATACACATCTCTCTCTCTCTCTCTCTCTCTCTCTCTCTCTCTCTCTCTCTCTCTCTTAACTGCCTTAACAGAAACGAACTGTAATATTCCTCATACTAATGACGGACTGATATAGACAGATAAATATTGAGAGAGAGAGAGAGAGAGAGAGAGAGAGAGAGAGAGAGAGAAACAGAAGCACAGCCGGCAAAAGAGCAAGAAGATGAAAGGCCTTGGAAAAGACTATGAATTATGGATACCTGGAATGAATACCGCGATGATGAATGAATGTGATATGAATGTTGTGGAAATTTATGATGTTGAAGGAATGTTAAGTCAATGTTGCAATGTTGTGATGTGGAGGGAATGTTATGATGTGGAGGGAATGTTGTGATGTGGAGGGAATGTTGTGATGTGGAGGGAATGTTGTGATGTGGAGGGAATGTTGTGATGTGGAGGGAACGTTATGATGTGGAGGCAATGTTATGATGTGGAGGGAATGTTGTGATGTGGAGGGAATGTTGTGATGTGCAGGGAATGTTGTGATGTGGAGGGAATGTTGTGATGTGGAGGGAATGTTGTGATATGGAGGGATTGTTGTGAGGGAATGTTGTGATGTGGAGGGAATGTTGTGATGTGGAGGGAATGTTGTGATGTGGAGAGATTTCAACTTAATGCCATTCCCTTATTCCCCTCTTTTTCACATGCTTGCCTTCTATACACATCCTCTCTCTCTCTCTCTCTCTCTCTTTAATCCCTCCACCCCCGTGTCTTTCCTCCACTCAGCACAAGTCCATTACGACATCTTTAACGGAGTAATTGTGATCCACTATGATTCTCTCTCTCAGACCACGGAGCTGAGCAGACGTGCTGACCTACCACTCTGTCTAGTACTCACACTCACGAGTTTGAGCAATGGATATTTATGTGCTTCAAACACTGATATCTACTCAAGATAAGGCATATCAAGGCGCACTGGAAATTTTCATGAAGCAAGAAAATGAAAAACTGCAAGCATTCCTAGTAACGGTGATTGAACTCATTAAAAGCTTGGAGTTCAAGCAAGGAGAAGTAGCGGACTTGCAACACCAAACAAAGCAGTTGGAAAATGATAAGGCAAAGAAACCTTGATCAAGAAATTGACGGATGATCTAAATGCAAGTGAGAAAGTAATTCAAGAACTAGAAGAACGCTGCAATTACCAAGAGGATTATAGTTGCCGAAATAATATCAAAATAACTGGCCTACAGGAAAGTCAAGAAGGTGAAACCTGGGAACAGTCCACCGTTCATGTCTGGAAGTTGTTGGAAGAAAGGCTTCAATTACCCAAGATCAACCTGGAGCGGGTTCACCGAGTTGGACGACGACATGACAACAAGCCTCGGCCAATTATAGCCCGCTTCTTAAGATTCAGTGATCGTGAGGCGGTGCTCCGGAAGGCAGCAAAACTACGAGGTACAGGAATTTACATAAATGAAGATCTATGTCCAGCCTCGCAAGAAATAAGAAGAACGAAGTTACCCTTACTCATGCCGGCCAGGAGTGAAGGAAAAATAGCATATTTCAATCACACTAAACTAGTCATCAAGGAAAGACCGGTAACGAGCAGGAACGATGGTCCGAATGGTGGTGCTGTTGCTCGCCGTAGTCCTGGTGCTGGCGTTGGTGCAGAGGGAATCATCACTGGTGCCTCGCTTAGTGCAGGTGGCAGTAGAAGTGCTGGTGATCCTGGTGCTGGTGCAGGCTCCCTCACTGCTGATGGAGCAGTCGCTGGTGGTAGCACTGGTGTTGGTGAACGGACTGGTGGTGTTGGTGAGGCAGTTGGCACTCGCACAACCAGTATGGAGGGAGCAAAAGGCGCCACCGGTACTGCTGATGCTACAGATATACCAGGTGTTGATGGACGTGCCACGGCTGGATTAAGCATGTGGGAGGCCCGGGGCCCGCTTGGAAGGGAGGCCCCCTTTCCAACTCCCCCAATGGCATACACCACAGACTGGTAACCTAAATCCTAATATATAAATAGGACACTTTTAGTTAGGAAATACTGAACGGGGACTATTCATCCAATGCTGTAATATGTAATGCATAAACACGAAATGAAATGAACACAAGTTGCTCTGGTGGGAGGCCCCCTCTTGGTGGGTGGCCCAGGGCCCGGGCCCCTTGGGGCCACCCCCCTTAATCCGGCGGTGGGACGTGCTCCTTCGGGCAAGGAGTATGCTACCAGAAAGAATACAAGAGTATCTAAGAAATAAGTAGCTAAGTAACAGTTACCTGGACATTTTTTTCCTTTAATTTTTTTTTGTTTGCATGTTAGATAACAGTATTTTTTTTTTCATTTTATAGTCTTAATGATGCAGAGCTTGTTAGGCTGTCGACATAATTACCATAACTATCCTCTAACAGTCATCGATAAAATGATGTTTAATCCATTTCAGTACAACGAAAGTGACAAAGTAGACAATAACTTGACTGATTATGAATCAGATGAACTTACATGTAACTACTACTTTTCTGATTCGGTTTAAACTTACTGATACCAGCCTCAAGTTGCTGTCATATAATATCAACAGTGTTCCACTACATTTGGAATCATTATTTGACCAATGCTTAGATTCTCTAGAGATTAAATTTGACATTATTGGATTATGTGAAACAAGACTAACTGGTGTTTTATATGTTATGTGTGTGTGTGTGTGTGTGTGTGTGTGTGTGTGTGTGTGTGTGTGTGTGTGTGTGTGTGTGTATATATATATATATATATATATATATATATATATATATGTATTTTTTTTTTAGCTCAGTCACGAATGCTCCTTACTTAACTATTGCATGAGGTCCGTAAGAGAGTCTCGACTCATCGGACCTATATGTGCGTATATGTAAAGTTTTCCAATATTGTACTATCTGTTGTGGACAACAAAAAAATATCAATAAAATCTCTCTCTCTCTCAATTCTTCTTCATTTCTTGAATCCTTCTCTCCCTCACTCCATCTAACCAATCCTTCCTCCCTCTCCTTCCCATCTCTTCAGATATCTTCCCTCCCTCCACTTCACTCTCCTTTCCTCCACTCTACTTCTCTACACTTCTTCTCCCTCTCTCACTTCTCCTTTCTTTCCTTCCTTCTTCTTCATTCTACTTATTCTTTCCAACTCTTCATCTTTCCCTCCCACACGTTCCTTCCCTCCATTCCTCTTTCTTTTCCCCCTTCTCCCTCCTTCTCTCCTTCCCAACCTTCTCCTTCCTTCCCTCCTCTTCAGCCTTCTCCATCCTTCCTTCCCTCCTCTTCAACCTTCTCCTCCTTCCTTCCTTACATCTTCCTCCAACCTCCCTCCACTTCCTCTCCCTCCTCCACCCCGCCTCAGTGAACCACCTGGAGCAACAATACGTGAGGAATAAATTTCTGGCGCTGTCACCCCAACACTCCAGAGAGCCAACACCCCCGTTACACAGGCCAGGCGTCACCCAGGCTGGCAAGTATATAGGCCAGGAATCATATAGGGTGCCAGGTATATAGGGCAGCAGCGTCATGAGGTCAAGTTACGTTACAGGATGGAGCTGCAGGGCATGGTACTGCAGGTGTGTATAGGGCAGAGGGTTGATGCTATATAGGGCAGGAGTATCACACGGTTGGGTTATGCAGGGTCAAGTTACGTCTAGTGCTGTTACGTATGGTCCAGTTACGCGGGTGTTGTTACAAAGGACTGAATTACATAGGGTACGAGGTATATAGGGTGTGAGGGATACCACGTACAGGAGGCGTGACATAGGATATAACAATATGACACGTCACATAGGGTAGAATCATACAGGGCAGTATTACATACGTTAGAATCATATAGGACAAGGTTTCATAGGGTGGAATTGTACAGGACAGAGTTATATAAGGCAAACGTAGGGCACGGTAATATAAACCCGTTACAAAGACGCATCGCGACAAACGGGACCCTCATCACACAGGACACACGTCACACAGCATACATAATACACAGCTCCCGTCACAAGTATGGCTGAGTCACATACTGTTGGGCAAACGTATAATATAAACCCAAAGTCATAAACAGACTCTTTACCACACTTTTCATATAAGGCAGCTATACAGGGTAGAGTCAAAGGGCAAGGGTAATATAGGGGAGTAATAAAACAGGGTAGAGTCCAAGGCAAAAGACACACAGGGCTGAATGACATATGGAAAACGTGCCATAAATCCCAGGTCAACTAAGCCCTCCATCACAAGTATGATATTGGGCATTTGTCACACAGGGTAGGGTCACACAGGCCTTATATAGGCTGCCATAGGCCACCCTCACGTCCATCCCTACGGTTATGAAGGCCACGGATCAGATCTATTGCATTTCCTCCCTTTTTCTTTCTCTTCAATTCTCCGCTTTTTCTCCCCTCTCCTCATTTACTCCTTTCCTCCGTCTTCCATTACCTAGCTTTTCTTTCTTGCTCATACTTTTTCCCTCCACTCTATTATCTGGTTTCTTCTACCTCCCCGCTTTGTGTGTGTGTGTGTGTGTGTGTGTGTGTGTGTGTGTGTGTGTGTGTGTGTGTGTGTGTGTGTGTGTGTGTATCCACCATTTTTACGAACTGAACAGTATAGGCCAACAAATACTGTATATTCTCTCTTATTTGTACAGTACAAGGATAAACAGAAATATACCACTACCATAGTACACCCAACCTAGCTATATATAAAAAATAGAGATAATGCAATAAATAAATAAAAAAAAACGCAAGGAAAATAAATGCAATAAATATATACATGAAAATAGTGCATAATTCCCTTCCCTTAAGAAATGAGCCCAAAGTGAAGTAAAATAAACAGCTGGAGGGCCAACGGCAGTGAGGGTATGTGGAGCGGCTCGGGTGTCTTGAAGAGCAAACGTCAGCGAAAGAAACTTTAATTATCAAACTTCATGCTCTTAGTTCTCAAGGTAAAGGCCGCCCCACCGCAAATATTACACACTCCTAAAATAGCCAAAAGAAACTGTTTATAGAAAGTCTTGGGCAATATGAAAAATTAAAATTAATGTTTTTATGCCGTATACGTAGATTCTTTTCATCAATTTCCCCATACGTAACTTCTAAACAAGTAGAATAAATCGCCATCATAACTCGATGATAAGTGCAAGAAATTATCACTCAGGTTCACATGACTCATTCCTATGCTTAGTAAAATCGTCTAGTGTTTGTCACAGTTTTACGTATTGTACATCACCTTCATCTACCTGCGTTATCAGACTCCATCTACCATCTCCCATGAATTTTACATCTATTACTAAACTGCATAAGTGAGCAGATTTAAGAGAAAAATTACTTAGATGCATTATTTACCTTGAAATCATTTAATGAGAAATTAATTTATTTAAGAGTTATCAGAAAAGCCATATTTCACCCGCAACAAACACAACTGCATAACAGCACACAGGAGGGGGAGGCTGAGGAGGGGGAGGGTGGTGGTCGGATGGCTGGCTTGCACTGAATCTTCCATATTCTTCTCCATAAAATCAAGTGAGTTTCGTTACACTGCACAACATTTCTGTCTTGAGATATTGAATAA
Source organism: Coenobita brevimanus (assembly GCF_032717465.1). Classification (NCBI taxonomy): domain Eukaryota; kingdom Metazoa; phylum Arthropoda; class Malacostraca; order Decapoda; family Coenobitidae; genus Coenobita; species Coenobita brevimanus. Next base: position 397,781 of record NW_027643628.1, read on the forward strand.
TGTGTGGTATGTTAATTTTTATCAAATACACTCTCGCAACAAATCATATCAAACTTATACTCAAATGCAAAGGAATCGAATATTTAAAGAGATCGTCACAACATTCGCAGCACAATATACTGTTCGCTGCTATTTTTCAATGAACTTCACCGACGTGTGTATTATTTATATATACAAACCTTTACTGTTAACACGACCTGAAATAGTGGAAATTAATCAGACTGAATTAAAGCAGATGTTAAAAAATGCGGCGACATTTCCGAGCGACCACTCAACCACCTCAAGGTCGGAGCATTTGTTATTTAACTCCGGCTAACATTACACGATTTTATTCGGCTGAGAGTGAGTCATGGCAGCCTGAGAGTGGTGATTGTAGACTGGCTGACTTAAAACTCAAGGGAAGTAAATAAGAAAAAAAACATATAGAATGTAATCGGTAATGGCAATGAAGCAAACCAACCCTTCATTACAATGACGTCTTGTTTGGGCTTATTCTTGCTGCCGCCATGCTATTTTGTTCAGTTCAGGGAAACCTTTTGTACTGAAGGGGTTAATGAAGCTGTATCTGACACGGAGGGACGTTGGTTACAAGATTGTGACAACGTGAGTTAACTTTTACCTGGTCGTGGTGTAGTGGTATGCTGCCTGGCTCTCACCTGAGAGTCCCGGGTTCGATTCCCGGCATATTGGTAATTAAACTGATGATTTTTCCTGTTTAAAAAAAATACAGGTTCTCGAAGCTTCGCTGGATGGATATCTTGGGATAGATTAAAAGCATCTACTTGCCCGAGTGCCAGGGGGTTAACTCATCCTCTTCAGGCCCACAGTGGGGGGCGGAGGGACGTTGGTTACAAGATTGTGACAACGTGAGTTAACTTTTACCTGGTCGTGGTGTCCAACATTCTTATCTCTCCCAAACATTTCTCTCACCTGAGAGTCCCAACCCCCACCTTCGATTCCCGGCATATCCCCTGGTAATGTTGGTCTGGAATGGTTCTTATCGTGTTGGTATCTGCTCCCTGCACGCCAACAGATCCAGCACATATAAACGCGACGTGGGATAATCCGGCACTTGGAATGCTAGGAGGAATAAGCACCTCTCTCTCTCTCTCTCTCTGAGTTAGATACAGCCTTGATTAGCCCCTTCATTATTAGAAGCCTCCTTAACTGAATAAAATCACCTGGTAGAATATCATAAAAAGACGTAACCTGTTACGACATGGAGGGGCTAAAGGACTATCTAATAGCCTGTAAAATGTGCAACGGATATTTTAGAATACCAAGTGGCGGTCAGCCACACCAAGTCGTAAGTTTAAAAGGGGAGAAAATAGTGATAAAGTGAAAAATATATACCAATGACGAAAAGGGGAATGAAATTAACACTAACTTAAACCTACAAGAACAAAATCAAGCAAGGTCGAACAGGATTGTCAAACTAGCTCTTGCAGAAGTTATCCTAAAGTTCCAAATGTTAATAATAAAGAAAAGCCAGAACATAAACTAGCCCTTGGGCTGTAAAGCCTCTGGGGGCTTGCAGTAAAGACCTGGCATAAAGACAGACTCTTGACACTAATATAACACGTGACATTAGCTAGGGCAAGAACAGTGATTCTAAATCAACAATTCTTATAAACAAAAGCAATCTCAAAATAATCTAACAAACCTATCATGTGCTGACAATAAACATTAACTCACGTGTGGCAGATAAACTACTATATTATACCAACATCCCCAGAACAGAGCAGTCCAACACACCGGTCTAGCTCAAGCGGTTAACTCACTCGAGGGTTGTTGGTTGGTTGGTTAGGGCTTTATGGCCATCACCCAAACCTTGGTCATTAGGCCAAACAATATACTATGTAGAAAGACAAAAACAAAACTAACAAAACTCGAGGGAGTCCCAGCCCGGCTTAAATAGACAAACTCAAAGAAGCGCAACTCAATGAAGCTAGAAGGGCAGAACAGAAACTCAGGGTCGAAACCGTGAGTCTCTCTCGCAGCTACCAACCACGTGGGTGTAAGAACATAAGAACATAAGAAGAGAGGATAACTGCAGTAGGCCGGTTGGCCCATGCTAGGCAGCTCCTAGAAGAGTAACTGAACTACTAGAATGAGATAAGGATAGCAAAGAAGAAGGCTCTCCCCCGCTCCAGACCCTCCAGCCGAAGCCGGCAGGAAAAAGTCAGAAAGAACACCACGCCGTATAGAAAAACTGGCGTGGACATTTTACAGGAAAGTGTGAAAGGAGAATAGAGACTATCATAGTGTAACCTACGATGAAGTTTTGAACTTGCCCGATATTTACCAGGATTATTCGATGTTACATTAAGTGAGAGTAACAGTGATAGAAACCAGAATTATACGGTGTTAAAGTGAGTAATAACAGCAGTGACTGTGAATAGGGTTTTGCAGTGTTACAATGAGTGGTGGTAACAGTAACCAGAAAATGCTTGGTTGCTCCTGCAATGGATATCTGACCCATCTTTGTGACAGCGTATGATAGGTAGAAGACATAACGTCTGTTAAGAGTTGTTAACTGGACGATAAAAGATGCGTCTGAACGATATATGATTGACTCAGCATGCTGTTTCCTGCAGTCTCATATTTATAAACTCTATTCACAGAATGCTACGCATGGTACTAATAAATATTAAAGATTCTGAATATTACATATGAATACTGTATAAGCATTGTGTATCGGCCACACGTAACAAACCATACTGAATGGGTTGACCTGAGAGAAACAGTGGCGGCAACAACACAAACAAAATAAGCTGAACGTCATCGTACCGAAAGGATTTAATGTCAGGGAAATGTAATAATGCACTTAGAATATTAGGACTACGCGTCACAATATATCCTCAATCAAGTGGATTACACATGGAATACTAACACACAGTACCGTGAAAGGCCTTAATCCCGTCACTACGATGATCTCTATTCATTTTATGCTGGCTAACTCCGGATAATTTTATTCAGAAGAGTTCTCATATTCAGGGTGTTGTATTCTACCTCAATTACCCCATTACCTACGATGGCAATATATACATCAGCCTCTAATGGAGGTGACGTCTCGTGTTTATCTTACCTACGCTACTGACTGATATTCTTCGGCTTAGGGGAGGCAATTTCCATAACCTCTTCCCAATGATGACGTCCTTCATATTTTACTTGTTATTCACACATGATTATACTTTAGGTTTGGGGAGCTCTCACGTAGAAAAGGTGTTAAATTCGGTCTGGCTCTCTCCTGTCGACTTTATTCGGCTTGCTAAGAACTAGTTGATTCCAAGAACTTAACCGCACTCCCTGCTCCTCAAGTTCTCCTTCCCCTCCTCAGCAAACTCCTTGGCATCACTTCTTCCCTTGCCTCAGTTCACCTCCCATTCCTCCTAACTCCCCTTTCCTCTCTCCACTAGCTCTTCTTTCCTCCTTCCACTCAAACCATTTCCAATCCTCCTCCTACCATCACCAAAGACGACTGTGAAGCCAACCAAAAGGGCCCAAGTAAGTTAATAAAGGGGAGTGAGTGTTAACTGACAGAATTACCATCATATTAGGCTAACTCTCTTGACCAAATACATGGGACGGGAGGGATCCAGAGACAGGAACAGGAGAGTAAAAGTTAGGAAATCTATCAACAGAGTCCCTTCAAAATCTGCCTATTTTCAGGAAACATTTCGTTTGGTATTTTTCTTTCGATGGGGAGTGAAATGGAAGAGGATGAGGATGAGGATGAGGAGGAGGGGGAGGAGGAGGAGGAGGAGGAAAACAGAAACGAAAATAAAGAAGATGAAAGGAAACAAAAAAGGACAAAGAAGGAGAAGAAATTAGAACGAAGAAAGCAAAGGCGAAGAAAAAGAGGAAATGAGAAATAAGGAAAACAAAGGAAAAAGAAGAAAGACGAAAGAAAAAAGAAAGAATGAAGAATATAGGAGAAAGATGAACGAAGAAATGAGAGAAGAAAGGAGAAAAGAATGAAGAATGGAGAGAAAAGAGAAGAAAGAGAAGGTAAGGAAGATGAATGAAGGAAAAGGAAGAAAGGACGACGAAATGAGAGAAAAAAGAAGAAAGGAGGGAAGAAAGGGGAAAGGAGAGAAGGAAGACTGGAGGGAAAAAGAATGGAAAGAAGGAAAAGAAAGAAGTGAAGGAAGGGGAGGTAAGGAAGAAGAATGATGGAGCAGGAAGAAAAAGGAAAGAACATGAGAAGAAAGGAGAGAAGAAACAAATGAGAAGGAAGGAGACAACGGAAGGAAGAAGAGAAGAAAAAATGGAGAGAAGAGGACCGAAAGGAGAAAGAATGGAGAAGAAAAAGGGAGCCAAAGAGAAAGAGGAAAGAAGAGGAGAAGAAAGTAGGAGAAAATACAAAATGAGATGAATAAAAAAAAAGAGAAAAAAAAAGACGGAAAGAGAGGAAGAGAAGGAAGGTCAGGAAGAGGAGGAAGATTAGGAAGAGGAGGAAGATTAGGAAGAGGATGAGGAAGAACAGGAGGAAGAAGAGGAGGAAGGAGAGGCAGAAGGAGGAAGAAAAGAAGGAAGAGGTGTAAGATGAGGAAGAATAGAAGGAAGACGTGGAGGAAGAGGAGGAAAAGGAACAGGATGAAGAAGAGGAGGAAAAGGAAGAGGTAAAAGCAGAGGAGGAAGGAAAGGAAAAGGAGGAAGAGGATGACGAGAAACGAGGAGGAGAAAAAAAATGGAAGAGGGGGAAGAGAAAGAGGAGGAGGAAGGACGAAATGAAGGAAGAGAAAAGGGAGAGGAAAAGGAAGAGGAAGAACAAGAGGAAGAGGAACAGGAAGACGAACAAATGGAAAGGGAAGAGAAAGATGGGATAGAGGAAATGAAAGCGGAAGAGGAAAGGGAAGAGGAAGGAGAAAGAGGAAGAAGAGGAACAGAAAGACCGAGGAAAAAATGGAAGCAGAAGAGGATGAGACAGAGGGAGAAGGGGAAGAGGGAAGAGGGAGAAGAAAGATGAAGAGAAGGAAGAACAGGTAGAGGAAGAAAAGGAAGAGGAAGAGGAAAAGGAAGAAGAGGAAGAGGGAGAAGAGGAAGAGGAAGAAGAGGAAGAGGGAGAAGAGGAAGAGAAGAAGAGGAAGAGGGGGAACAGAAAGAGGAGAAGAGGAAGGAACAGGAAGAGATGGAAGAGGAAGATGAGGAAGAGGAAGAAGACGAAGAAGAGGAAGAAAGTGAATATAAGGGAGGGGGAAGAAAATATATAAAATCCAGCTAATCATTTCTAAATTGTCATTATCACATTTAGAAAATAACACGACACAAGCCGGCAGGTAGGCTAGGGAAGCGTTTACTATCGTAAATGATGATTTAACTGTACAGCAATAATAATAATAATAATACCTCCCCTACTCCATAGAACATCCAGATAATAACGACATGATGAATGCAATCAGTTTAAACCGGTAAGGAAGTTACAGTAAGAGGTAATTATCAAGAAGCGTGAGCTTACAAAATGTAGGACGATCAAAATGGCTGACCTTGCCGGTGGTGTCGGGGTGGCGGCCGGGCAGTTCACCTTAAGAGTCTTCAGGACCTCAGTCAGGCCCCGTCTCTTCACACCAGTGCGAGGCCATCAGGTCCACAGTCACTCTTGTTCTCGAAGTTCACGACAAGACGCATATCACACACAAATTAAAGAATACCTTCTTCTGCGACACCACCTGCGGGAAGAGACGGGAACAAGTTTTTTGGTTGGAGCAGGGTAGGTGGCACGTGGTGGGCAACGCAGGTGTGCCAACCGTCTCGTGTCACAAGTCGGTTACATCACCTGCAACAATCCAACGTGCTACGTAATCCACAAGCATCAAACACAACCACACAGGCTACTGACTAATCTATCTGCATTTCGGGATTAATACAAAGTGGTTCTGAGAGTTTCACAAGCCTAGACAACTAATATTAGAAAATAAAATTAAATATCACCTCTCAATCACTGAGTGCATCGGAAGCATTGGTACACTTGATGCTACAGACATGCGCGATGCACAAGCTCAACTGAAGTTGCTACCGATCAGATTTACAGCAAGACTAATAACAGTCAATAAGCCACTTTTTACCGTTCAGTTATGTATAGTTTTTAGCTATATTTAATTATAACACGATGAGTTTGTTAAGAAAAGATGATAAGAATTACTGGAATACAATATTTAATCACACTAAGCAACAGCACTTGTTCATTCCGCCTTTGAAAGAATAGACAGGAGGAGGGGCAGGGGCTGGGGGGAGGTGGGGGGGCTGTTGCAGGGGAGAGAGGTTGGGGATGTCTTCGTCTTGTTTCACTATTCATAGTACAAAAGATACACCCTTAGTTATCGGGGATGTGAATGATAGAAACAGCCTCAGGACAATATGATGGAAATGAATGACAAAGAGGAAGGCGAGCTGCAGAGGTGAACGATCAGTGTGCACATCCGAACACTGTTTAAGATAAATAACGTCTAATTTCTATCCCGTGTGTTATTTTCCATTACGGTTCGCACTCGGTGAAACTAGGTTTGAAAATAATGTGGTTATGGTTTACACCAATTTAACAAGACATTAATGTGTTCAAGTGATACATCGATTAATGTGTGTGTGTGTGTGTGTGTGTGTGTGAGGAGATGGAGGGAATATGAAGGAAGGAGGGATGACGGAGAGAGGGAGAGATGCCGGTGACAGCCCCTGGCCCCATCCCCTCCCCCTCTCCTACCAGTCCCCCTCCCCTTCAATCGTGTGCTCCGGTAATGTACAGAACATACTGACCCTCCTCCTCCTTTCCTCCCCTTCCCCCTCCTTCCCTTCCCCACTTTTATTCCTCCATGTTCTACAAACTCTCCCCCCCCAACCCCTTCGCCCCCTCTATGTTTCCTCTCTTTTTGCCCCCACTTTCCAGTCTACCCTTCTCCTTTCCTTCCTTCTTCTGTTCTCTTCTTCCTACCTTTCACCCCACATTCCTTCCCCAACCCCACTCCACAAACCGTCTCCCCAAACCCAAACCTTCCCTCTACCCCCGCCCCGCCAGGTTCATCTACATATACGCTCGATTGTCTCTGGCTGGGGTCGGGGTGGTCGTGAGTGAGTCGGGAGTTTTATGGAGAGAGAGAGAGAGAGAGAGAGGTACACACAAGTTATCGTAGGTAGTTACACGGATACACCGAACACACAGACTTTACTACCTTTTTTTTTCACGTAACTTGGCCTTAAACTTAAATAAACAACTTACTTTTCAATTTAAGCTTAAGAATGCGAGAGAAAAGCAGATGAAAGGAGGAAAATGGAGCAAGGAGACGAGAAGAGAGAAGGGAAGAAGACAGGACAAAACATGAAAAGAAGAGGGAAAGACATGAAGGAAAAGAAGAGGAAGAGGGAGACTGAGGACTAGAAGAGAGACAGGAAGAAGAGAGGACAACAGAAGAAAGATGGAATGACAAAGAGGAAAAGAAAAGGAGGGAGAGAGAAGAGAAACAGAGAAATAGCAAGGAGATAGGACAAAGGAAGAAGGAGAAGGCAGTAGAAAGGAAGAGGAAGAAGAAGAGGGGACAAGGAGCAAGCAGAGGTGAGAGAGGACATGGCCAGTTCAAGTAGTTTATGGCGCAGTGAGGAGAGAGGAAGGACGAGGAAGTGGCAAAGAAGTGGATAAAAGGTGAAGGAAGAGAGAAAGAAAGAAGGACAAGAATTATGAAAGACGAAATAAGAGAGACAGAGAGAGAGAAGAAGATGAAAGATGAAGGAAGGGATGAGGATAAGACAGAAGAAGAGGAGGGAAAGTGAAGGAAAAGAGACAAAGGGAGTGAAATGAAGAGGATGAAAGGTGAGGGAAGGGTTGATGATAAAGGAGAGTAAGAGGACGGACGATGAAGGAAGATATGAGGATAAAGGAGAAGAGGGGAGGATAATGGGCGATACACTGGCTTGCATATCCAGCTCGAAATTACAAGAATCTCTCTCTCTCTCTCTCTCTCTCTCTCTCTCTCTCTCTCACACACACACACACACACACATACAATTTATATACTATTCTCGGCATAAAAGTTGCATATATCCTTCGGTATTTAATCAGTCAGCATTTCACAACACACATAACTTGGTGAATCAGGTATATAATGTCTGAGATGCACTTTTCCCAACCCTGTCCATTGCCAACACAATTAACATTATTAGGTGTCAGAGCTGCACATGTAATTGCACATTTTACACAGGTCGCATTACACCAACAACCATGCCCTTGAAAAACTTGTGATATTTGGGGGATCATCACACACACACACACACACACACACACACACACACACAGAATACTACTGCTTTAATGTATATCTTCAGTATTTCCTTTTCCCTCATCCTTCCACCCTTTATGCATTGTTTCCAGCTACTTTACCACTATTTTCTCCTTCATTCTTGTTGCCTACGGACGATTTTATTTATCTTCCATGACTCTTTTCTGTCTGGCTGGGTTTGATACAGCCTTCATTAACCCCTTCACTACCAAAGGCCTCTCATGTACTGAATATAATCGTGTGAAGGCAGCGAGAATACACCCAAACAACACGGCATTGTAGTGAATGGGTTGGGTGTATTCATTATCTGTACTACTTTATTTAACCTTCCATTCTTCCCTACACTTTGTCGTTCTTTTATTCTTCCCTGCATTTTGTCCTTCTTCCATTCTTCCCTTCACTTTGACGTTCTTTCATCCTTCCCTTCATTTTCATTTTTTCATTCTTCCCTCCAGTCTGTCCTTTTATTTCTCCATTCACTTTGTCAATACATTCTCCCCTTCATTCATTTTCCCCTTTATTCTTTCACTCTTCCTTCAGTACATGTCAGCGTCTCTCCCAGTAACATTCTAAGGGTTCTAACACTCACTCTTACTGAATAAAATCCCGTGAAGTCAGCTGGGGTGAAACACCGGAAATGCCCCACGTTGTTATGTTTACATCATCTCATTTCTTAACACATACTAAATTCCTTAAATTCTACCAGATTATATTCCACCATATAAGTTCAGCAGTAAAAATATTAATGCATGTTGATCAAAGGTCCAGAGGGATAACAATGATTAGTATTCATTTTCTGCTAAAAAATATTGTTAAGAAATTCTTTCGGCAGAGGTCGATTCCTTTACACCATAATACAAGCTTTGATAATCTGGTTCACTGGGAGGGAATATCTGATGTCGTTATTTATCACAACACTTTTAAAAATATCTTGAAACAGAAATGTGGCGTAATGTGTGAAAATTCACTTGATCTAATGGAAAAAATATATATATAAACATCAACACAAGGAGGCCATCCGAACACTGTCCATAAATCACAGAGTTGTTCGTCGGGAAGGATGTGTTTATGTGCCGTCTGAAAATTACCACAAAAACCTCTAGGAATAAGCTATTTTCACCATTAAAAGTGTACGCTATAACGAAACATTAGTATCTAGAGTACCCGAACGAAGACTGATAAGGAAATAAGTGTATATAAACTGATTTAGAAGTTTGTTTACGTTCGCATTTGTCAACCTGCTCCTTTAAATGCCTCATCATAACATGTGAGTAAAGGACTGCAGCTGCTAGTGACTTAACTCTGGCCGTGTCCACCTCTTCACCAAGTTATCTACCATCCATGACTGAACTGCTACACATTCTTGTGGCTGGGACTCTCGGCAGTACACATTAACATGCCACAGTGGAATCAAGGTTGGTACTGCTGTTTTTTTTTTTTTTAGTACACATTAAACTTAAGCCATAGTGGAATCAGGGTTGGTATTGCTGTGGTTTTTCATCAATTCATTACCAAACACGCGCGGCCTTTTCATATTTTCCATCGAAATGAGTCTTTCACAGGTTATTTGTTATTTTTCCTGGAGTACCGTGCCATAGCTACTGGGCATTTTTATAAAGACAATGAATGCTGAGGATTTAGAATGAATAATTATTCCACTGACGTCTACCTGTAGCTGGCCATATCTTGCGTCCCCAACACTTGCTTTTAAAATTGAGATTGCTGTCATAGGTTGGATTAGGTTTGGTGGTAGGTGGTGGCGACCGTCATTCGCTCACTTGATCTTTCCTCTCACTTTTCATTATTCATTCCATTTTAGGCGACTTTACATTGAGTGTCAGCCTAATGGTTTCCTGTAAGCCAGGAAACCATTTACAGCGCTGGGTGGTAACCATATAACCAGCCTTTACGTGTTCCCTATGTGTTAACAGGTGGGTTGGCGTAGGATTAGTGTTCCTCCTCGTAAAACCACTAACTCAGAGACAAACGGCTACCCTTTACGGAATTATGGCGTCTGGCTATAGATAAACAGATTAACTCTGCTAATATCAATCAGTATTTAAATATGCACTAATACGTACTAATTCTGCCCTTACTGTATCATGTCACGCCTTTACTTACCCAATTTAGTGCAATTATGTTGTATGTATATATAAAGCAGTGAATTAGTGACGATTACCGTAGATTTAAAATCTCTCTCTCTCTCTCTCTCTCTCTCTCTCTCTCTCTCTCTCTCTCTCTCTCTCTCTTGCACTCTTTCACTTAACTTGTCTTGATAGGGAAGATAGGCTTTGATCTCTTCTTCAGATGAGATCCAGAATATTGATAATGGAAGAGGATAAGGGTGAACTGTCCCCCCCATCTCTCTCTCTCTCTCTCTCTCTCTCTCTCTCTCTCTCTCTCTCTCTCTCTCTCTGTCTGTCTCTCTCTCTCTCTCTCTCTCTCTCTCTCTCTCTCTCTTATCCCAAGCTCATTAAAACGCCCAGAGAATTCATAAAGGCCTAAGAGTACAAGAGAATGAAAAGGTACTCGTGCGTAGATGGGAGGCGTAGAAGGGCACCTGGCGTATGACACTGTAGAGGAGGAGGAGGAGGAGGAGGAGGAAGAGAAGTAGAAGAAGAAGGAGAAGGAGGAGGAGGGGATGAAGAAGGAGGAAGAGGAGGGAATTAGTTAGCTAATGATGAAAGGAAATGATGATGATGATGATGATAATGATGATAATTATGATGATGATGGGAGGGGGAGAAAATCCAAAAGAGGTTCTGGAAGAGGAGGTGGGAGGAAATACTGAAGAGAGGAAAGGTATGAGTGGGATGAGGAGGAGCGGGGGAAAATAAGTAAGTAAGAGCAGAGAAGGGTGGAATAAGTACGTACGAGGAGGAAAGGTATAAAAGTACTCATGATACGTAGATCACCTGAGCGTAAATGAGAAGCGTAGGAGAAAGACGAAGAGGAGGATGCCTAAAGGGTGAAAATGAATGAGGCACTGCTTGAGATGGAGAGACGGCAGCTTTACGCCTAGCTGAAGTGAACAGGGTGTTGTGTTGGTTAAGGGTAAAGACAGGGATGATATCAGGTAACCGGTATTGTGTAAAGTGTAGGGAAGTGTAGTGTGGTGTTGTGAGGCGGACAGGGAGACGCATACATCCACTTGAGGCTCCTATGACTCACTATCATCTCCATATAATCGTCTGACATTACACGTAGCTAGAATGTAATGCTAGAGGAGACGCGGCCATGTGAGGGTCTGAGGTAGAATATCAGGCAACTGGTGTGGTGTATAGTGTAGTGTAGTGTTATGAGGCGGGCAGGGAGACGCATGGTGTGGTGTAAAGTGTAGTGTGGTGGTGTGAGGCGGGCAGGGAGACGCATGGTGTGGTGTAAAGTGTAGTGTGGTGGTGTGAGGCGGGCAGGGAGACGCATGGTGTGGTGTAAAGTGTAGTGTGGTGGTGTGAGGCGGGGAGGGAGACGCATGGTGTGGTGTAAAGTGTAGTGTGGTGGTGTGAGGCGGGGAGGGAGACGCATGGTGTGGTGTAAAGTGTAGTGTGGTGTTGTGAGGCGGGCAGGGAGACGCATGGTGTGGTGTATAGTGTAGTGTGGTGTATAGTGTAGTGTGGTGTTGTGAGGCGGGCAGGGAGACGCATGGTGTGGTGTAAAGTGTAGTGTGGTGTTGTGAGGCGGGCAGGGAGACGCATGGTGTGGTGTAAAGTGTAGTGTTGTGTTGTGAGGCGGGCAGGGAGACGCATGGTGTGGTGTAAAGTGTAGTGTGGTGTTGTGAGGCGGGCAGGGAGACGCATGGTGTGGTGTAAAGTGTAGTGTGGTGTAAAGTGTAGTGTGGTGTTGTCAGGCGGGCAGGGAGACGCATGGTGTGGTGTAAAGTGTGGTGTGGTGTAAAGTGTAGTGTGGTGGTGTGAGGCGGGGAGGGAGACGCGTGGTGTGGTGTAAAGGTGTAGTGTGGTGGTGTGAGGCGGGCAGGGAGACGCATACGTCAACCTCAGGACGCACGCTAAGACGCACACCATAAATCCTCGTACAGTCATGGACAGAGAAACCTGGACAGGTGAGGCGAGGCAAATGTCATATTTTCTCTTTTCCCCCGGCTTGTCCGTCACTCTTCGTTCACGACTCCTTTCCTCCATCCCCCCCACCCCCCATCCCGTTTACCCTCTCTTCATAGCACCTCCCAGGCTGCACTCCCCATACCCCCTTCCCTGCCCCCATACACCCCAGTTCGCTAATCCGCCGACCTTGAACCGTGTGTGTGTGTGTGTGTGTGTGTGTGTGTGTGTGTGTGTGTGTGTGTGTGTGTGTGTGTGTGTGTGTGTGTGTGTGTGCATCCTTGACACAAGCAACTCCCTACATTTTTCCGATCACAACCCATCCCTCCCTCTTCCCTACGGCTACTCTGCTAACACACACACACACACACACACACACACACACACACACACACACACACACACACACACATATGAGAAGCTCATCTTCAGCTGCTCTCTCTCTCTCTCTCTCTCTCTCTCTCTCTCTCTCTCTCTCTCTCTCTCTCTCTCTCTCTCTTTCTTTTTCAAGATTCTGTAGGAGTGAATAGTAATGTCAGTGCAAAGTATGCCTTTATTATTGTGATATAAGTATTATAAAATAAAACTTAGGAATATATTTAAAGAAAACAACTGCAGTAGGCTGGTTGGCCCATGAGAGGCGACTCCTGATTTTGGATCTGCATACGAGAGAGAGAGAGAGAGAGAGAGAGTGAGAAGTGTCTACTTGTCCCCTGGGAATGGCCAGCCTTCCCGGGTCATATGGGTAGGACGGAGAGGAGGTGAGGGAAGGAAGGGGATGGGGGGGTACGGTTCATATGGACGAAGATTTACTGGAAAAATCGAAAAGGAAAAAGAAACTATCAGCTCAGCCCCTGAGTGTCCAGGTTTCTCTGTCCATGACTGTACCAGGTGAAGAGCAGGGAAGGGGGGTGGGGGAAGGGGAGAGGAAGACAAAGGGATAGGAAGCTGAGGAAGATTGAGAGAGAGAGAGAGAGAGAGAGAGAAGGGGGAGTAGTGTTGGAGGGCGAAAAAGTGTGAAATTATACAGTACAAACAAGAAGAGAGGCAGACCTATAACAAGGTGGGGAGATAAGGTGCCAGAATGTGTACGAGTAAGGCGGGGTGGTAGTGCGTTGTGAGAAGAGTCGTTACTGAGTAGGGACACAAACGCCAGGGCAACTATTTATATAGGATTATGGGCAGGTTTCTCCATAACCAAAGTATATTACAGTTCACTTTTGTCTGATTTAACATTTTTCATATTTTCCACTTAAATATTCAGCCAGGTTTGGTTGCTGTTTGGTAGATGGAAGGCGGATGATGCAACTAAACAAGCAGTCTTATGCATTACTTCTCTATCTATCTATTGCCAGACGCCTCAATCCCGTTTGGGGTGGCGGGCCACAAGCAAATCGCCTCCAAGTCGCCCTGTCCCCCGCCATTTCACTGCCCTGCTCCCAACTCACACCCCCCTCTCTCATATACCTCTCCACCCCATCCCTCCATCTCATCCTTGGCCTCCCCCTCCCTCTTCCCCCCTCCACCTCACTCAGGAGGGGAAGGAGGGAAGAGGGGGAGGGAGGGAGAGTTACAGCAGTTGCAAGAGTCTCCACAAAGATGAATCAGATCGCCTGGTGGTAGAAAGAATAAAAGAAGCAAGCCAACACTAACATGCCAACACCATCATGCTGAAGCGATTAATTCAGATGTGAGGGACGAATCTTACACGTTACTCTTGGTATTTGCAGACGATTTTTACTCAGCCGTGGCAGGAAAGGAACGAGGTAAAGAATGACCCCTGAACGTGAGATAAATTAATTCAGATGTGAGGGACGAATCTTACACGTTATTCATGGTATTTGCAGACGATTTTTACTCAGCCGTGGCAGGAAAACGACAAAGTAAAAAATGACCCCTGAACGTGAGATAAATTAATTCGGGGACGGGAATGGATTTCTTCTTGAGGTTATCCATGTTAACTACAAACGGTTTTATTCAGCTTAGGAAGGACTGCTGGTACTGACAGGATCGAACACTGTTTATTGCATTACGGTAGTCTCTTATTATACCTGTATATTATAGGATCGAACACTGTTTATCCCATTACTGTAGTCTCTTATTTTACCTGTATATTATAGGATTGAACACTGTTTATTGCATTACGGTAGTCTCTTATTTTACCTGTATATTATAGGATCGAACACTGTTTATCCCATTACTGTAGTCTCTTATTTTACCTGTTTATTATTCTGGCTACCTGCAGACGGTTTTATTCTGCTATAGAAGGAGTTGACGTAAACACCTCAGCTTACTCCAGTAGTCTTGCATGTACTTCGTATTATTCTTATTATCTACAGAAAGATTTACTCAACTCGCCAACAAAAGAACCGGGAGGGTAAAGAATGATCCCCGAACGTGAGATAAATTAATTCAGGTACGGGGCCGGGTTTTTGTGGACGCAGCAGCAGCCGCCAAGAGAGGCCAAGACAGCCACACGGAAAAAGGCCCCTCGCCCTGCCCAGGAAATGTGCGGGTAAAGGACATCCTGAATTCTGGACGGGTGGCCGCGAATTTGGCGATAAGGAGTTTGCGAAAAGAAATCAAGGGGCTGAGATAGAGGTTAAGAGGTTGAGACAGGAGTTGTTAGGGGTTGAGAGAGGGGTTACTGGGAGTTGAAGGGTTGTGAGAGCGGGGTTGTTTACATGTATTATTAAACTGCCCACTTCACTTCTCACAGAAACAAAACCATTACATGTTACCATTCACATTACTATCAACCGCATCACTCCACCGACGTCCACTTTCTCATTATATTGCACTTAAAACATTACACTCACACTCTCTTCCATCACCACACTACAGTGCTGCCCCAGGCGATAAAATGCAGTACATCAATGTTTATGAGCAATGATGAAATTCTGACTATAAGTTAACAGGAGTATGATGGTAATTGAGCCACCTGGGATAATATTTACAGGCTGTCTGGTTTTTGTTACCTACCCTAACCTAACTTTACCTTACGTCAGTGTCTGTAGCTTCCTTTTGCTCCCTGTCTTTTTATTTTGATTTATGAGATCATTTAATTTTGCACAGAAATTATTTAGCAACGCATTTGTGGAAGCCCACAGTAGCATTCTTTGAATATTTTCTATGTTATGACCTTCATTACAGTTGTTCATAGGAAGGAAGGCATCTTCATCCATCAATACATTAAGTGTTATCTCTGTGCCTATATTTCTTTGATTTACGGATTTTGCACCTTCTTCCTTTCTGCATCTCCTTGTATCTGGAGATTCTCTCAAGGAAGTAGTTGTTGAAAGATAGGAGGGACAGTTAGGCAACTTTGAAGGAACTGCCCCGTTCCTAAGTCTTGGCCTGCCTAATTTTGCTGTAAGTCTCCTCCCTGTTTTCTCATCAAAGTATGATGTTTCCCTCTCTATCTGCTCTGACCGAAAGTGTAGTTCACACACCTGTACAAAGGTGGCTGCTGTAATTTATATATTTATTTTTTCATACATGTATACGTTTGAGTAAAAAATAATAATGAGTGTAATTATATAACATCCCCGACATTAGGGAATATTGAACAATTTATAGTTCTAAAAAATTCTGTTGCTAACTTTAATACTACATCAGTCTGGTCATACGACTATTATAGGTATGCTATAACAAGAAACATCTGACACGTTCATCAAATAAAAAAAATATATATATCGTTTTTAGGAGAACGCGCATTAGAGAAAATGGGAAAATAAAATGGGGGAACTATCGTTTTTTTTTAGTTGACATAATTACTGTGGCTAACGTTGGTTATAATGCATTATGCTGGTATTACAAATAGCAGAGGCAACATCCTGCATGCTATAACAAATACTACATTACTCAGATAAATAAGTGAAAAATGAAGCTTTGTATCATACGGAGAGTGCACTTTACAGAAAATGGAAAATTAGGCTATTTTAGTTCCTTGTTTACTAATGCAGTAAACTGATAATAATACGATTGTGATATGTATCAGTGTCCATGTTATAACAAAGAACACCGGAAACATTCCTCAACTACTTGTATATCGGTGCATATATTATCTAATTTCTTTGAGTCGTCTAAAATGCGCTATAGGCTACTGTGACCCCGCGACCTCCGCCATTAAGGCTACCAAGGTCACCTCACTAACCCACCGCATGTTCACTTCGGGTCACCAAGTTTTTAACCCTTTCGTCAATATCTGGCAATCAACATATTATCTAAAGGTTAATAATCTTAGAATGTAATCATGGGACTATAAAAATAATACATTTACTTACCCTGCTGTACTGATTAGGTGACAAATTATCCCGTTTTATTGCCCTTGTCCACTCGTCCATAAGTTCCTTGTCTTTAGGAAACGAGAAAATACACACCGAGGGGCCATTTTCATAGTTTCCTTTGCAGAATGGCACACAACACTTGCTTGGCATTATTGCAGATAGCAGTTAACAAGCCTGGGAGTCAAAGAAACCATGAATAATTCTAATGAATAAAGATACACAGGTGTGGTGTGCTACCGTCACGCTCCAATAAATCACACTGACCAGTTGCCAATTAGACTCGTGGTCGAGTTGCCAATACGGCATTGGAACTTGGAAGGACCTAAGGTCGTGACGTAGTGCTGACGTAGCAGAACATCTATCAGGCCTTCTCTCTCGGTGGCCTTGGATGGCCACGATAAATGCCAAATGCTGGAAGCGGCAGAGTGGATTAATTCCTCTCACTTCCTGCAGTTTATGACGCTGATATGAAGCCCGTGCCAGATCTATGAGAGAGAGAGAGAGAGGGGGGGGGCGGCATAGCTTCGTCTCTTCATACCTATATTTGCTATTACAAAATTATCTTCAGGTTTGGAGGCCCATCTATAATAGTGAGGGAGGGGGGGTGGTAGTGGAGTACAATATATATAAACCCCCTCCAGTTAACTGTAAAAAATCGTCTGTTGGTAACACACATCACCGTAGTGAAGATCAACATCCCACTCGACTCACAGCTCTTAGTCACTGCACACTTCACCATTAAATTTAACTCTTGTCCTTCATCAATATCCTGTTTGTGTTCGAGTGGCAGCCTCCCTTGATCACCAATATTAAGGCCATATTATTTACTGACTGCCTCATTAAGTGGTGTAGTAATAAAGGATATGATTAATGTAGGTTTGGTGGTGACATTTGTTGGTGGATTTGGAAATGAGGAAGTGATTTTGGAGTGACTTAATGTTGTGTCTTAATGGGTAATGGTATAATCTTGCTGTCTGCACTCGTTTTTATTCTGCTTAGGATTTTTTATGCCACCTAAGGGGCTGGGTATATTGTATCGGTCCATATGACGATCACTGCATCACCGGGCCTTCTACTCATAGGGAGAGTGATAACCAGAAATAATCCTCCACCATATTGGCGAAGTATTAATGTGGACGATTTGTGTGTGTGTGTGTGTGTGTGTGTGTGTGTGTGTGTGTGTGTGTGTGTGTGCGCGCGTGTGTGTGTGTGAGACATTCATTCCCTCTTCCTCCCACTCTCCTTTCCTCAAACTGTCACCCCTTCCCATCCCCTCTCCATTCTTTCGTCTCACTCCCTCACGGCATTCTCTCCTCCTACTCCCTTCCCCTTCTCTTCCCATCCCACTCTCTTCCCCTTCTCTGATTCTCCCAATCCCTTCCCCTTCCACTGCCTTCCCCTTCTCTTCCCCTCCCACCCTTTCCATCTGTTTCCCCTCCCACTTCCTCCCTTTTCTCTTGCCCCTCCCACTCCGTTCCCCTAGTCATTCACCTCCCTCAGCAGGCCAATATAGTACCTTCACATATAAGCTCGTGTAAATACCTAAAAAAAAAAAAATCGTTTTAAAAATTGCGGGAAATTCTAAACCCTCATGACGTTTCCAGACCCTTTCACCTAAATTGGAAACACTCTCAGAATTCAACTTTGATCTTCGGTGATGATATTCCTCGCTTTACCCTCACTATTTTTTCCTTTTTTGGGGGTGAGTCAGAGTGGAGGGGAATTTTTGATATTGCTGTATTTTATGAGGGTGGAGTGGATTTGGGTGAAGTGGAGGTTGCGTTTGTGGATTAGGGGTAATGGCCATTTTAACGTATGAAAATGTGGAGTGGATTTTTTTTCTTTTAATGTTATTTTCATTCTCTCTCTCTCTCTCTCTCTCTCTCTCTCTCTCTCTCTCTCTCTCTCTCTCTCTCTCTCTCTCTCTCTCTCTCTCTCTCTCTCTCAATAATTTGTGTGCGTGCGCGCTCGTGCGCTTGCGTTTGTATTTATCTGTACACACCCCAACAATATACCCATTTATTTTCACCTTGACCTGAATCGAATGAGTTATTGATTTTATTGAAATAACATAAATTAAACAATGTACAACATTTTAAACTAATATGTACAGTATGCTATACACCAAGGGCACAGCGTGGGAGCGGTGTGGTGGCGGTTGGTGGTTGGGGACCCAGGGGAGGGGGTAAGGTTTGGTGGTGACCTGCTAATCCCAACCCTTCCCCCATAATCTGGGGACTCCGGTCGCCGCAGCCTCCCTCTCCCGCACCCACACTCTGTAGCCTCACACTTGTATTTACAATGCGTTTTTCCTGGATGTATATGTAGATCACTATGTATAAGTTTTATGTGTGTACAAATGTTTTACTGTTTGTGACCTCTGTTTCCTATTCCATTCACCGATCTTGTGTACGTGAATATGTATATACATATGGTATATATCAGTATGCTCAAACAAATTCCGTGTAACTACATACAGCAGCACTCTTTATACTCACTGTACAGTTTAATACATGTATTACTGTATATAAGATTACTAATTAGTCCACTTTAAAATTATTGACCAATCACACGTACAGTATATTGTAATCTAATATAATACATTAATAGGCTCGGGAAGATGACTACCTAAGTATCATCTTCCTTTTGAGATATTGTACAACTACTATTTTTATATGTACAGTATTGTGTATCTCAGTAAATGTATCAAATTCAAATTCAAATTCTCCATTTAACTCCCACCGGTCTGTCCCCCATCTCTATCCTCTCCTCGTTCACCTCATGCCCCACACCCCTCTCTTCCCTATCTCTACCCCCCCAAGTACCCTCTTCTTTCCCCTTAACACCCACTTCTCTCTCTCTCTCTCTCTCTCTCTCTCTCTCTCTCTCTCTCTCTCTCTCTCTCCCCTTCCTTACCCCCAAAGCCTCCCTCTCTCTCCCATTAACCCCCACCTCTCTTCCTCTCACCCCTTAACCACTGCCTTCCTACTTTTCTATCCTTGTCTTTAACTTATAGAATAGTTTTTGTTAATAACCTTCCCTATACCAAACAGCCACAAAAGGGCCGACAGGTCTATTGCGTTTGCTTTCCTTAGTACTCCTTTGTACCTGTATCCCCTACCCCAACTCTTTCCCTCTGTCCGAGTCCTTTCTTCCCTATCCCCAACCCTCTCCCCCTACCCTCCACCCCTCTCCTCATTCCCCTTACCCTCGTTGCCCTTAACTCCCCCTTCTTCAACTCATTTAACACCCCCCTCTCCCCTTCTCTCCTTTCACTCCCCTCTCACTCTCCTTACTCTTTTATTCCCCTCTCACTCTCCTTCTCACTCCCCCTCTCACACTCCTTCCCTGCCCCCTCCGGCTCACCGCTGAAGCATGTAGTGTAATTAATCCATCATAACCTCGCCCCCACTCTGCAGGAAAGAAGGCGGGGATTAACGAATATATACGATACCTCAACACGCGACGTCAACTTGGTGCTTGGTTAAACGTTGATGTGTCTTAATACAGGTGGTAATTACAAGGCAGGGGTGGCTAAGGGGGCATGGCAGGAAGTAGGTGAGGGTGTTTGTGGCGTTGGGGGTGTGTGGATGGTTGAGGAAGGAAGGAAAGATGAAAGGAAGAAGAGGAAGGAAGGAAAGAAGGGTGGGTAAGACTCTCTCTCTCTCTCTCTCTCTCTCTCTCTCTCTCTCTCTCTCTCTTATCCAAGAATAATTAAACAAAAATGAAGATAAATGATACACGTAAACAAAAGAACCACAACGTAACTTGAGATTGTGCATAAATGTCACTTGGTCCCGGTCGTAAAATTGTGTTGGTAAGATGTAGTCGTGATGCTGCATGACGTGAAGTGGGGGTGAGGGGTGGGGGAGAGAGGGGGTGAAGGAAGAGGGGGAAGAGAGGGAGAAAGAGGGAAAGTAACGTCTGGAAACAGCAAGAAACAGAAAGAAAGAAAAAAGAAAAAGACATCATTGGATGCAAGGAGTTGTCTTGTGGATAAATGTAGAAAGAGGATTAAAAAATGAGAGATGAGAGGAGAGGGGAAGTGAGATGAATTGTTTGGACTGAGGGAGCAAGTGTACGGGGAAATGAATAATAGGAGAATGAAATGTGAAAGGTACGCAAGTGCCCGGAAATGATGGAGAGAGAGAGGTGTAAGGTGAGAAAGGAATCGTCAAGAGAAATGAACAGGGAAATGAGATATAGGAGTGACAAATAGAGGCAAAAAAAGACAGTGTGATACAGGACTGATAGTGGCGGGAGAGGAAGGGAAGACTTCAGCAAATGCGAGGGAAAATGTAAAATTATCGTGGTAAGATCCAACTAACTTAGACGGAAGAGTAATGGCCTGTGATCAGGTTCCTGCCTAAGCCCCACACATAGATATTCATTGACCCCATCATTACCCGCCGCCTTGATTACACACTCGGATTAACTCACATTATCGCTCTCTGTCTCTATTACTTTCTATTTCTTGGGGTCTCTCTCTCTCTCTCTCTCTCTCTCTCTCTCTCTCTCTCTCTCTCTCTCTCACACACACACACACACACACACACACACACACACACACACACACACACACACACACACACACACACACACACACACAGGCTGATGGATTAGAGAGAGAGAGAGAGAGAGAGAGAGAGAGAGAGAGAGAGAGAGAGAGAGAGATGGTACACACCTCTCAGTTACTTTTTTCACAGTTTCACTTTGCACAGTATGCCAGATGACCTGTAACATATTTGTCTATGTAATAGTGGTTGATATTTAATTACATATCTCTTTCTTTCCCCATCTTTTATACTTTATTTTCTGTTTCCTCTTCCCTATTCCTCTAGTCTGGATCCGCTTTTCTCTCTCTCCTCCCCTTCCTTCTCTGTATCCTTCCTTCCTCCTCTCCTTTTTTAACGTCTTCATCGCTTTCCCCTCCCCTCTCCAGCTCTTCCTGTTTATATCTGACCCACTTCCTCTACTTCCCAGCATCTCCCCTCCCCTTTCCCCCTCCTTCACCCTCCTTTTAGTTGTAATTCCCCTTTAGTATCCGATCCTATTTTCCTCTATTGTCTTTTTACCTCTTTCCCTCATAATCTCCCGCTCGTCCCCTCCCCCTCCCCTCACCCCTTCCCCTTTTCCTCTCTTCCCTCTACTCGTATTCTCGTATAACTTTATTCCTTCTCTTCCCTCTCCTCCTCCTCATACCCGTTCCTCATCCCTCTTCCTCTGCCTTCCTCTCCCCATTCCATTCCTCTTTCGCATCTCTTTCTTCCCTCGTCCTTTCTCTCCCGTCAACTTCCTCTTTCCCTTTCTTGCATCCCTTCACCTCTTTCTTCCTCCATCTCTTCTCCTTGCCTCCCTCCCATTATCTTTGTTCCATCCCTCTCCCATCACCATCGCCCCCTCCTTTCCTTTGTGTCATTTCCTCCCCCTTACCCTCCATTCCCTCCTCCCCCACCCCACCAAGGCCTTCTAAAATTAGAAGGCCTCTCCAATCCTCTTGTGACGTCAGCCGCGTGGGTCAGGGGCAAGGTGCGTGGTAAGGACGCGGTCAGCCTCACTAACTCTTTGTTGTGTGTGTGTGTGTGTGTGTGTGTGTGTGTGTGTGTGTGTGTGTGTGTGTGTGTGTGTTTGTGCAATTATTATCATAACAAATGGCATGCTCTGAATTGGAAAGTAAAGATGAGAATTGGCGAAAATGGTGGCAGAAGGGAGTAGGCAAGTATGAAGGTGGACGTTAATTGGCCCGCAGGGAAATAATGACAGTTCCATATGCTGACGTCTCGAGAGGATTTCCTGCAGTTGTTTCCTCTAAATATGTTCCAGTGTTTTAATTTGTAATGCTTATATCACAGTAAAGGCATACTTTGCACTGACATTATTATTCACTGCTACAGATTATTGAGAGAGAGAGAGAGAGAGAGAGAGAGAGGGAGGGACAAGTGGTCACTCCTCACTTCTCTCTCTCTCTCTCTCTCTCTCTCTATCTATCTATCTATCTCTATCTCTCTCGTATGCAGATCCAAAATCAGGAGGAGTCGCCTCGCATGGGCCAACCAGCCTACTGCAGTTGTTTTCTTTAAATATATTCCTAAGTTTTATTTTGCAATACTTATATCACAATAATAAAGGCATACTTTGCACTGACATTACTATTCACTCCTACAGAATCTTGAAAAAGAGAGAGAGAGAGAGAGAGAGAGAGAGAGAGAGCAGCTGAAGATGAGCTTCTCATGTGTGTGTGTGTGTGTGTGTGTGTTAGCAGAGTAGCCGTAGGGAAGAGGGAGGGATGGGTTGTGATCGGAAAAATGTAGGGAGTTGCTTCTGTCAAGGATGCACACACACACACACACACACACACACACACACACACACACACACACACACACGGTTCAAGGTCGGCGGATTAGCGAACTGGTGTGTATGGGGGCAGGGAAGGGGGTATGGGTAGTCCAGCCTGGCAGGGGCTATGAAGAGAGGGTAAACGGGATGGGGGATGGGGGGATGGGGGAAAGGAGTCGTGAACGAAGAGTGACGGACAAGCCGGGGGAATAGAGAGAATATAACATTTACCTCGCCTCACCTGTCCAGGTTTCTCTGTCCATGACTGTACTCGTTTATTCACGTGAAAAATTTACAATGGTAAAAGAAGAGTTACTACAAAAGAAACGTATGTAGTGACATCTGAAATCTGGCATAATTTATATATATATATATATATATATATAAATCATATACGTATTGGGGCTGTTATATTGGAGGTATATTGGGGCTGTTATATTGGTGGTATATTGCGATGTTATATTGGTGGTATATTGGGGCTGTTATATTGGTGGTATATTGGGGCTGTTATACTGGTGGTATATTGGGGCTGTTATATTGGTGGTATATTGGGGCTGTTATATTGGTGGTATATTGGGGCTGTTATACTGGTGGTATATTGGGGCTGTTATATTGGTGGTATATTGGGGCTGTTATATTGGTGGTTTATTGGGGATGTTATATTGCGATGTTATATTGGGGCTGTTATATTGGAGGTATATTGGGGCTGTTATATTGGTGGTATATTGCGATGTTATACTGGTGGTATATTGGGGCTGTTATATTGGTTGTATATTGCGATGTTATACTGGTGGTATATTGGGGCTGTTATATTGGTGGTATATTGCGATGTTATATTGGTGGTATATTGGGGCTGTTATATTGGTGGTATATTGGGGCTGTTATATATTTCTATACGGCGTGGTGTTCTTTCTATACGGCGTGGTGTTCTTTCTGACTTTTTCCTGCCGGCTTTGGCTGGAGGGTTTGGAGGGCGGGGGAGAGCCTTCTTCTTTGCTATCCTTATCTCATTCTAGTAGTTCAGTTACTCTTCTAGGAGCTGCCTTGCATGGGCCAACCGGCCTACTGCAGTTATCCTCTCTTCTTATGTTCTTATGTTATGTATATTGGGGCTGTTATATTGGTGGTATATTGCGATGTTATATTGGTGGTATATTGGGGCTGTTATACTGGTGGTATATTGGGGCTGTTATACTGGTGGTATATTGGGGCTGTTATATTGGTGGTATATTGGGGCTGTTATATTGGTGGTATATTGGGGCTGTTATATTGGTGGTATATTGGGGCTGTTATATTGGTGGTATATTGCGATGTTATATTGGAGGTATATTGGGGCTGTTATATTGGTGGTATATTGGGGCTGTTATATTGGTGGTATATTGGGGCTGTTATATTGGTGATATATTGGGGCTGTTATATTGGGGCTGTTATATTGGAGGTATATTGGGGCTGTTATATTGGTGGTATATTGGGGCTGTTATATTGGTGGTATATTGCGATGTTATATTGGAGGTATATTGGGGCTGTTATATTGGTGGTATATTGGGGCTGTTATATTGGTGGTATATTGGGGCTGTTATATTGGTGGTATATTGGGGCTGTTATATTGGTGGTATATTGGGGCTGTTATATTGGTGGTATATTGCGATGTTATATTGGGGCTGTTATATTGGTGGTATATTGGGGCTGTTATACTGGTGGTATATTGGGGCTGTTATATTGGTGGTATATTGTGATGTTATATTGGTGGTATACTGCGATATTTTATTGGTGATATATTGGGGATGTTATATTGGTGATATATTGGGGTGCTATATTGCTGGTATTACATTGGGGTGTTATATTGGGGTGTTACATTGGTGGTATATTGGGGCTGTAATATTGGTAGTATATTGGGGTGTTATACTTAGAATCTTACTGTGTATTGGGGTGTTATATTGATGGTATACTGGAGGTATTATATTGGGCCTCTTATATACGGGGTGAACAAGGTAATGCAGATTTCGTTTGAATTCGATTCAGTTTCTTTATAGAGGAAAGCTGTGGAGATATGTAGGAAAAGTGAAGAGTTATATATTCCTCTCTTATCCAGCTCCAGCCACGTGTGTGTAATGGCTTTGGTCCTACACCCTAGCATGGCTAAGGCCTCATTTTTCTTATATTCAGTACAACTACGATGACTTAAAGCTTCTCACTGTACTCTCTACACTTTTCTAATAATAATGAACAGAAAATAATGTTGTACTTACCCTGCTGTTGCGATTTGGAGTGAACTGGTCGCGCTTAATGGCACGTAGCCACGTGGAGGCAAGTTCTTTATCTTGCGGGAAAGAGAATACGCTTACTTTTGTTCCATTTTTATAATTTCCCTTACATCTGGGAACACAACACATGTAAGGCATTATTACCTTAATAAAACATACAAATAATGTAAATATCAATATATAATACAATGTTTTTCCGTCCTTATTGTTATTGAACACACAGCGTGACCTCTCCCGACCATAGCTGACCCAGCACTACCTGGACCTACCTAAGTAGTAAGTAGTACCTATAAGTACGTCACGGCTTACCGTCCCCCCCACCACGAGGCCTTCTAATTTTAGAAGGCCTTGGTCCGACTCTCCTCTCCACACCGCGCTCTCAGCCCGCTGAACCTTTACTTGTATCGTCTATGTACTTCCTAAAAGTATTTGCTCGCCACATACAACTTGTGTAGACATTTGGCTATGAATTTAAACTAGACATACATCATTAAATAAAATCTCTTGCTTAAGTAGGAATATCATAATTCAGCAGTTAAATGAGTCCTTTATTTACACATATCATCACCAACAATTGGTTTACATGTATTATTAAACTGCCCACTTCACTTCTCACAGAAACAAAACCATTACATGTTACCATTCACATTACTATCAACCGCATCACTCCACCGACGTCCACTTTCTCATTATATTGCACTTAAAACATTACACTCACACTCTCTTCCATCACCACACTACAGTGCTGCCCCAGGCGATAAAATGCAGTACATCAATGTTTATGAGCAATGATGAAATTCTGACTATAAGTTAACAGGAGTATGATGATAATTGAGCCACCTGGGATAATATTTACAGGCTGTCTGGTTTTTGTTACCTACCCTAACCTAACTTTACCTTACGTCAGTGTCTGTAGCTTCCTTTTTCTCCCTGTCTTTTTATTTTGATTTATGAGATCATTTAATTTTGCACAGAAATTATTTAGCAACGCATTTGTGGAAGCCCACAGTAGCATTCTTTGAATTTTTTCTATGTTATGACCTTCATTACAGTTGTTCATAGGAAGGAAGGCATCTTCATCCATCAATACATTAACTGTTATCTCTGTGCCTATATTTCTTTGATTTACGGATTTTGTGAACTCTGGATGTTGTGTAAGTTTGTTAATGATTATATAATTATACATGATAATATTTACAACAGCATCATCTGGATACAATAGAGCCCCTCTACTTATGCCCTGTATGAAATTATGGTTGTCTGGTAGGCATTCCATTTCGTCATCAGTGGTAATTAAGTCTTTACATAATTCACATTTCACTTTTTTGTACACAGCAAAGCAACAGAATCCTGCAAGGTATGTTATTACTTGAAGGAGATCCATGGAGTTTTCTATATCCTCTGGAGTCACATCAACATCGAACCTATGCATGTTTACCATATCATTATTTTCCATTTTCTCCCAGTTTGCTTCTTCAAATACTTTAAAGTAAACACTTTGGTTATAAAGAGGTAACTTCAGTACAGATATCATCCTCAATTTTTTTCCACACTCAAACACTTGTCTAATGGATATGTTATAACTGCCTCCTGCAAGCTGCCGATATTTTCCAAATCTTGCCTCCAAATGATCAGTTTGAAATTTTCCTGGTAGTATATATTTCATGTTTAGTTCACCTATGCAATAATCGGTTATTTGTAATATGGCTGTGGTCGTATGTCTCAGAGCAGTAAATGTTTCATTCGTCAGTTTTCCAGTCACTTCTGTCATGCCATCCCAAAGATTTAACCAGCTTAGGAAATTGTGCAGGAACAAATATCTTTCATCATTGTCATCACTTGTCATTGGAGCAGCATATTTGTTTTTAAGACGACAACCTTTATATGGAGATTTTACGTTCATTACTGTCCACCAAGTATAGATTATCTGTATGTAATTAGCAACATCTTCAAAGCATGGTAAATTATGTGTTTTTCCTAGAGTCATTAATGCTTGTACAATATATTCGTTGAAAATCTGCAACACTAAGCTGACATTTTGTTTTTCGAGATTTGAGGGTGATAAAGACTTTAGCGTAAGCTTATAGGCATGCTTGAGGAGGGAATCGGCTTCTAGAGAGTGAAGTTGTTTTAGAGTAGTAAAAGGAGCTTTACAAATTCTGGTTACTCTATCACATATCTCATCAATAGAAAAGTGTGGAAATTGCATGTACTTGTCATGATTTTTCTGATTGATCCAATTATTTCTAATGCATTTGAATATATGTACTGAATCAAACATAAAAAACAATGGCCTGGAAGTCTGTGCTGGATGGCGATAAACAGTGGAACATCGTGGTGGCGAGTGAAAATATGACATGGCCTTCCTATTGATGGAGCTGTTGTCTGTCACTGCACATATGACTCCGAAGCCTATCTCCTCTAAGCCAATGATGATCCGATTTATG
Organism: Coenobita brevimanus; assembly: GCF_032717465.1. Taxonomy (NCBI): domain Eukaryota; kingdom Metazoa; phylum Arthropoda; class Malacostraca; order Decapoda; family Coenobitidae; genus Coenobita; species Coenobita brevimanus. The sequence continues at coordinate 425,445 of NW_027643628.1, forward strand.
AAATTGAACAGGTCTTCTGCTTGCATAGTTTTAGCAGGCAATATGTGAACAACATCCTTAAATTTTGAGCACAAGCTGCTTATCATAAACACAAATGCACTGCTAGCTGCCTCAGTACTGTTGAAAGCTGACCCAACAACATTGCCACCTTTATAATCAAAATATTGCTTAATATGAATCTCATGTGGAGAGGATGGAGGGTGAAAGACTGACGAAGAGTGTATGTGAGTGAGGTGGAGGGGGGAAGAGGGAGGGGGAGGCCGAGGATGAGATGGAGGGATGGGGTGGAGAGGTATATGAGAGAGGGGGGTGTGAGTTGGAAGCAGGGCAGTGAAATGGCGGGGGACAGGGCGACTTGGAGGCGATTTGTTTGTGGCCACCCCAAACGGGATTGAGGCGTCTGGCAATAGATAGATAGATAGATAGAATCTCATCAATCATTAGTGTTACAGTTACGTCACTTTGTGATAGAAATTTAAATTTATTCTTAATATACACCAAAAAGTTACTATTCTGCTGTTCAGCTGCCGGGCTCAAATGTTGTGATAGGGTGAGTTTCCTAGCAGTAGTGTAGCTTGGCAAGAGTAAGTAACCAGTGTTCCTCAACAATCTGTAACCTTGTGGGGAGCAGTTATATAGTAAGGATGAAAATACCATGAACTCTGGTGAATATTCCAGTTTTTTTAATGTCATTAAGTGTAGCTGTTCACATATTACTTTCACGGTATTTATGTGCTTAGATGTCTCATCTCGTAAAAGTGATAACATTGAAATGACCAGTTGCAATATAAAAATCATTCTTCCAGGACTAGAAGCAGGTTACATTTTTTTAGGTATGCCAGCAGCTCTTCGAGAGAATTAGTGTCACTGATATGTGAGGGAATACGATAGTCACCTAAATTCTGCATCTCAATTTCACCTACAAATACCCTCACTGCACAACGTTTATCAATTTCCAGAGACAATGTTATCTTATGATAAGGCATGCGTGCAATATGGCATATCAAGACTGATTCCCGATTAATGACTACACTCCAGAATGTATTCAGAAAATCGAGCTTCGCTAGCAGTTCATCCATCGTTGCAAACTTTCTGTGTTGCTTATACAGCGAATCATCTGCAACACTTTCTGCAATTGCAGTCTGAATTGCACCTTCTTCCTTTCTGCATCTCCTTGTATCTGGAGATTCTCTCAAGGAAGTAGTTGTTGAAAGATAGGAGGGACAGTTAGGCAACTTTGAAGGAACTGCCCCATTCCTAAGTCTTGGCCTGCCTAATTTTGCTGTAAGTCTCCTCCCTGTTTTCTCATTAAAGTATGATATTTCCCTCTCAGTCTCCTCTGGCCGAAAGTGTAGTTCACACACCTGTACAAAGGTGGCTGCTGTAATTTATATATTTATTTTTTCATGCGTGTATACGTTTGAGTAAAAAATAATAATGAGTGTAATTATATAACATCCTCAACATTAGGGAATATTGAACAATTTATAGTTCTAAAAAATTCTGTTGCTAACTTTAATACTACATCAGTCTGGTCATACGACTATTATAGGTATGCTATAACAAGAAACATCTGACACGTTCATCAAATAAAAAAAATATATATATCGTTTTTAGGAGAACGCGCATTAGAGAAAATGGGAAAATAAAATGGGGGAACTATCGTTTTTTTTTAGTTGACATAATTACTGTGGCTAACGTTGGTTATAATGCATTATGCTGGTATTACAAATAGCAGAGGCAACATCCTGCATGCTATAACAAATACTACATTACTCAGATAAATAAGTGAAAAATGAAGCTTTGTATCATACGGAGAGTGCACTTTACAGAAAATGGAAAATTAGGCTATTTTAGTTCCTTGTTTACTAATGCAGTAAACTGATAATAATACGATTGTGATATGTATCAGTGTCCATGTTATAACAAAGAACACCGGAAACATTCCTCAACTACTTGTATATCGGTGCATATATTATCTAATTTCTTTGAGTCGTCTAAAATGCGCTATAGGCTACTGTGACCCCGCGACCTCCGCCATTAAGGCTACCAAGGTCACCTCACTAACCCACCGCATGTTCACTTCGGGTCACCAAGTTTTTAACCCTTTCGTCAATATCTGGCAATCAACATATTATCTAAAGGTTAATAATCTTAGAATGTAATCATGGGACTATAAAAATAATACATTTACTTACCCTGCTGTACTGATTAGGTGACAAATTATCCCGTTTTATTGCCCTTGTCCACTCGTCCATAAGTTCCTTGTCTTTAGGAAACGAGAAAATACACACCGAGGGGCCATTTTCATAGTTTCCTTTGCGGAATGGCACACAACACTTGCTTGGCATTATTGCAGATAGCAGTTAACAAGCCTGGGAGTCAAAGAAACCATGAATAATTCTAATGAATAAAGATACACAGGTGTGGTGTGCTACCATCACGCTCCAATAAATCACACTGACAAGTTGCCAATTAGACTCGTGGTCGAGTTGCCAATACGGCATTGGAACTTGGAAGGACCTAAGGTCGTGACGTAGTGCTGACGTAGCAGAACATCTATCAGGCCTTCTCTCTCGGTGGCCTTGGATGGCCACGATAAATGCCAAATGCTGGAAGCGGCAGAGTGGATTAATTCCTCTCACTTCCTGCAGTTTATGACGCTGATATGAAGCCCGTGCCAGATCTATGAGAGAGAGAGAGGGGGGGGCGGCATAGCTTCGTCTCTTCATACCTATATTTGCTATTAAAAAATTATCTTCAGGTTTGGAGGCCCATCTAGTAGTGAGGGAGGGGGGGTGGTAGTGGAGTACAATATATATAAACCCCCTCCAGTTAACTGTAAAAAATCGTCTGTTGGTAACACACATCACCGTAGTGAAGATCAACATCCCACTCGACTCACAGCTCTTAGTCACTGCACACTTCACCATTAAATTTAACTCTTGTCCTTCATCAATATCCTGTTTGTGTTCGAGTGGCAGCCTCCCTTGATCACCAATATTAAGGCCATATTATTTACTGACTGCCTCATTAAGTGGTGTAGTAATAAAGGATATGATTAATGTAGGTTTGGTGGTGACATTTGTTGGTGGATTTGGAAATGAGGAAGTGATTTTGGAGTGACTTAATGTTGTGTCTTAATGGGTAATGGTATAATCTTGCTGTCTGCACTCGTTTTATTCTGCTTAAGATTTTTTATGCCACCTAAGGGGCTGCGTATATTGTATCGGTCCATATGACGATCACTGCATCACCGGGCCTTCTACTCATAGGGAGAGTGATAACCAGAAATAATCCTCCACCATATTGGCGAAGTATTAATGTGGACGATTTGTGTGTGTGTGTGTGTGTGTGTGTGTGTGTGTGTGTGTGTGTGTGTGTGTGTGTGTGTGTGTGAGACATTCATTCCCTCTTCCTCCCACTCTCCTTTCCTCAAACTGTCACCCCTTCCCATCCCCTCTCCATTCTTTCGTCTCACTCCCTCACGGCATTCTCTCCTCCTACTCCCTTCCCCTTCTCTTCCCATCCCACTCTCTTCCCCTTCTCTGATTCTCCCAATCCCCTTCCACTGCCTTCCCCTTCTCTTACCCTCTCACCCTTTCCATCTGTTTCCCCTCCCACTTCCTCCCTTTTCTCTTCCCCCTCCCACTCCGTTCCCCTAGAGTCATTCACCTCCTTATATAGTACCTTATATAGTACCTTCACATATAAGCTCGTATAAATACCTAAAAAAAAAAAAAATCGTTTTAAAAATTGCGGGAAATTCTAAACCCTCATGACGTTTCCAGACCCTTTCACCTAATTTGGAAAAACTCTCAGAATTCAACTTTGATCTTCGGTGATGATATTCCTCGCTTTACCCTCACTATTTTTTCCTTTTTTGGGGTGAGTCAGAGTGGAGGGGAATTTTTGATATTGCTGTATTTTATGAGGGTGGAGTGGATTTGGGTGAAGTGGAGGTTGCGTTTGTGGATTAGGGGTAATGGCCATTTTAACGTATGAAAATGTGGAGTGGATTTTTTTTTTCTTTTAATGTTATTTTCATTCTCTCTCTCTCTCTCTCTCTCTCTCTCTCTCTCTCTCTCTCTCTCTCTCTCTCTCTCTCTCTCAATAATTTGTGTGCGTGCGCGCTCGTGCGCTTGCGTTTGTATTTATCTGTACACACCCCAACAATATACCCATTTATTTTCACCTTGACCTGAATCGAATGAGTTATTGATTTTATTGAAATAACATAAATTAAACAATGTACAACATTTTAAACTAATATGTACAGTATGCTATACACCAAGGGCACAGCGTGGGACCGGTGTGGTGGCGGTTGGTGGTTGGGGACCCAGGGGAGAGGGTAAGGTTTGGTGGTGACCTGCTAATCCCAACCCTTCCCCCATAATCTGGGGACTCCGGTCGCCGCAGCCTCCCTCTCCCGCTATAGCTACATCTGATCTGTAATTTTGAATTAAGCATGAGTTGGAATACTTTTCTTTAGAAGTACTTTCTTCACTACTAAACAAACATTTGCGATTATATGAGTTAATTTCAGAATAAAAGTCATTGTAAGTATCTTGGATTTTATTTATTCCCTAGATGGATTAATTTATATGAACTGTAATGACACACAGAGTGATCCTTATCAATGATAGTAAATTTATGAGCATTTGGTAGAGATTTTTTTAGCTTATAAGCAGTTAATGGTAGCAATGACTGCGCTGGGCCTCTGTCAGCTGGCCTCCGTATAACCTATGAGCACGGCTGACAGCGGCCCTATGTAAATTGCCACCGTTGGGCCGCCGGTATGACACGTTTGGCCTACGGAGGGCCGCTCTGTTTGTGTTTGCTGGGATTCTTCCTCTTTCTCTTCCTCTATTCCCTCTTCTTCATCTGCCTTTTCTCTTTCCCTCCTTCGTCTTCCTCTTCCCCTTCTTCCTATACCTCTTCTTCCTCATTCTTTCTCCTCTTCCTCTTTCTCTTGTCCTTACCCATCCTTCCTCCTCTGCCTCCTTCTCCTCCTCCTCCTCTTCTTTCTCCTCTTCCTCTTCCTCCTTCCTCTTCTTTCTTTCTTTTTTCATTTTCTATTTTCGTCTTTCTACTTTCTTCTGTTTTATTCTTTCTCCTTTCTTTCTTCCATTTCCTCTTTCTCCTTTCTTCTGTTTTCTCATTTTTCTTCTTTCCCCCTTCGTCTTTCTTTTCTCTTCTTTGTCTCATTTCTTCGTTCTTTCTCCTTTCTTCCAATTCTTTCTTCCATTTCTTTTTCTCCTTGCATTTCTTTTTTCTCCTTTCTTCCATGACTTTTTCTCCTACTTTCTTTCTCATTATTTTCTTCATTTCTTCCATTTCTTTCTTTCTCCTTTCATCTTTATTTCATTTCTTCTTTCTTTTATTTTCTTGTTTCTTCTTTCTTTGTCATTTCTTCCTCCTCTCTTCTTTCATTCCCTTTTCTTCTTTCTCTTTCATTTCTTCTTTCTTGAATGAAGTACAAACTTTTGTATGAATGAATTTAAAGGTCTGCAACGTAAACATTGCCGTAACGAGTATAATTATGAATGGAACGTAACGTAAACAAAGGGTGAGAAAACATGAATGAACGACAAGAATATCTCTTTATTATTTGTAGCCTAATCATTTCAGTCTCACGTTTAACTCATCTCAGAAGCGTTTATATATGTCCTACCACATCATTACACACTGCAGAAGCATTAAGGTACAGTAATCAAGCGGAAATATGTTAAAATAAGAACTTTGAGAATGTGTGTTTTGAATGGACCGCTCGTCAACTCGTACTTCCATATGGTTACATTTGCATGCTTGTTGATTCTGGAAGAGCTAGTATATTTGAACTTCTGGACAAAAAAAGGGCATACTAGCGTGGTTGAGCATTATGTTATAGAAAAACTAGTATAATCTCCTCTCTCAGTACATCTGATTAGCACTGAAATCATTCCAAGTAATTATATTACTAGAAATGTCTGGTAACTTTTCGGGCTAGCTAACATCGGCGGTTCAATCCGAGTTGTTTTTTTTTAAGGCTTTTTTTTTTTTTGGATACAGTGGCGTGACATTGCACAAAACTCCTGACCTACTGCGGACAGTAAATGTTGGCTATATATTACAGGCTATAAGGGATACATAACTGCCTTTCTCGCTGAAGAAATAATAGCACAGCTGGGGCGGATGTCCAGGCCTTACGAGCCCTACGTCAATCAGCTATAGATGCCGCTGCAGGGTGGGCCACGAATCATGGCTTTAAATAATTCTCCCCCACGAAATCCTGTGCTATAACTTTTACTAGCCGTCATTCAAACCCTCAACCCCCTCTTACACTGTATGGTACTCCCCTGCCATATCGATTATCAGCCCCTTTCCTTTGCCATATCCTTGATTCTCGACTGACTTGGTCCCCGCATCTCACTTCCCTATAAGACCTCTGCTTCCCTCAGACTTCGGTTATTACAAACTCTCAGCCATATGTCCTGGGGTGCAGACCGTACAACTGTGCTCCGGCTCCATACAGTCTTAGTTTTGTCGAAGACTGATTATGGCTGTCAGGTTTATGCATCTGCCTCATCTGCCTCCCTTCGGCGCCTAGATTCTGTTCATCATGGGTTACGTCTGGCGTTGGGTGCTTTTCGCTCCACCCCGGCTACGAGCCTACTGTATATGTCGAGTCGGGTATGTCCACTCTATCCTCCAGACGTGACAAGTTGGCTCTCCGTTACCACATTCTCCTTCTTCAACACCCATCTGCAGGTTTCCCTTCCTCTGTTACGCACCTCTCCCCTCCTTTTCCGCCCTCGTTAGCTTCATCTTTTCCTTGTAGGGTCTCCAATTTATTTCCATCTTTCCATCCCCTTTTTTCCCTGCTATTTCAGTTCTCCCTCTGCGAGATTCTATGTTCCCGCCTTGGCTTCTTCCTCGCCCTATTGTCTGTGATGTACTGCTCTCTGGTCCAAAGTCCTGTTCCACCCCACAGGAACTCTATCATCTTTTTATGGACCATATGCATTGTCACTCCTCAGCGACCCCAGTGTACACAGATGGCTCTAAGTCTTCTGTGGGCTCTGATTTTGCTGCTCTTTTCCCAGACCATACCTATCAGATCCGTCATCTACCAGTCGCAAGTATTTTCACTGCTGAATTGCTGGTCATTTTACTGGCCCTTCGTGTTATATACCGATCAAGGTTACACACTTTTGTTATTTTCACAGATTCACTTAGTGCACTACATGGTATTCAGTCTATCCCTGCCAGCAACCCGCTAGTGCTGAAGATACAGGAATGGCTGTTCCGCATTAACACCAGATTGAAGTCTGTCTCCTGTTGGGTCCCAAGCCATGTTGGAATACCGAGTAGTGAGAGGGTTGACTGCCTAACACGTGCAGCTGTCACCTCTTGCTCTGTCACACCTCATCTTATCCCGGCAACTGATTATTTCCCGATTGTTACCCGTCTCCTTGGCCAGCGGTGACAAGCAAAATGGACGTCTACAACTGATAACAAACTCCGCGCCATCAAACGTACTGTCACTCACTGGCAGTCGTCCTCCCATTGTAACAGGCATTGGGAAACAGCCCTAGCCCGTCTGCGCCTTGGCCACACGCGGATCACACATGGCTTTCTAATGTCAGGAGGCACTCCTCCGACCTGTCAATGTTTTCAGGCCCTACTCACGGTCCACCATCTTTTGCCTGACTGCCCTTCGTTCCACGTCGTGCGCAGACGGACTCTCCCGTTCCTTTACTCCCTTGGACGTCCCCCTACCTTAGCCGATCTTCTTGGTGAATCCCCTGTGTTTTCCAACACACACCTCATGCGCTTCCTATCTCAAACCCGTATCTTGCCTCACATTTAGTGTCTTCCCCGTCTTCCCCTCTACCTTTATTCCACCATAGCACACCCGTCATTTTTATGCAGCGGTTTTAGTGCCATGTAGGCTACTCCTCTTGGGCTTGGTGCCAGTCCTTATTACTTACTTACTGTCATCTACAACTACACACACACACACACACACACACACACACACACAAAACATTCCTTTTACACAACCACCACATCCAACACCACTTCTACCTTCTTCATTCCCTACCACTGTCATCTACAACTACACACACACACACACACACACACACACACACACACACACACAAGATTCCTTTTACACAACCACCACATCCAACGCCACTTCTACCTTCTTCATTCCCTACCACTCTCATCTACAACTACACACACACACACACACACACACACACACACACACAAGATTCCTTTTACACAACCACCACATCCAACGCCACTTCTACCTTCTTCATTCCCTACCACTGTCATCTACAACTACACACACACACACACACACACACACACACACACACACACACACACACACAAGATTCCTTTTACACAACCACCACATCCAACGCCACTTCTACCTTCTTCATTCCCTACCACTGTCATCTACAACTACACACACACACACACACACACACACACACACACACACACACACACACACACACACACACACACACACACACACACACAAGATTCCTTTTATACAACCACCACATCCAGTTGAACAGTCGGGGGCCCTGTACTGCTATAGCTGGGAGTATGGAGGGTGAAAGACTAACTAGGAGAGTGTACGTGAATGAAATGGAGGGTGGAGAGGGAGGGGGAGACCGAGGAGGAGATGGTGAAATGGAGGAGAGCGGTAGGATAGGGCCTATAAGAGAGAGCGGGGGATGTAACCTGGGAGTATGGAGGGTGAGAGACTAACTAGGAGTGTATGTGAGTGAGATGGAGGGGGGAGAGGGAGGGGGAGACCAAAGAAGAGATGGAGGGATGGAGTAGAGAGGTACATAAACGGGGGGGTGTAAGATGGGGGGAGGGTAGCGACATGGCAGGGGACAGGGTGACATGGAGACGATTTGTATGTGGCCACTCCTTACGCAAATGAAGGCGTCTGACTATAGATGGATATATAGATAGGAATAATACTAAAGGTAAACATTAATCAGCATAATAAAAACAAGTATTTTATCTCGACCTAGAGAAGCTTCGAATCCCGTCAGTCACCCTCTAACCGTGAGAGGGGAAGGACGCTCGAGCTGTGTGTCTATTCTCAGTGTTGATACGACTTCCTGCAGAGCAGCGGTGATGGCAGCAACACCTGTTCTTCCCACGCCTTCTTCACCCGCCTCGGCCTTCGACCCGTTGAGGGGGGCCACCACAGGCAGGGAGCAGTCGCCACAAGCCGATACCATACAACGAACGAACGAGTGTTGATAGTGTTTCAACAGCTTGTCCATCTAGCCGAGATGAACAAAGGTGAGGCAGGATATTGTTCATCAGTTCTTTGATACTGCCTGTTCTTTCAGTTGAACCATCTATCAATCTACAGTATTGCCACACGCCTTAATAAAGTAAGGGGTGGCCACAACCTAATCGCCTCCTTGTCGATCTGTCCTCCACCAGTTCACTGCCCTGCTCCCAGCTCACACCGCCCTCTCTCATATACCTCTCCACTCTATCCTTCCATCTCATCCTTGGCCTCGCCCTCCATCTCCGCCTCTCCACCTCACATACACTCTTCTCGTCAGTCTCACTCTCTCCATCCTCTCCTCATGGCCAAACCACCTTAATGTGTTTCTCCTAACCAATCTTTATTCGTGTGAAAAGTGGTGTGGAAATAAGTTATCTGAGAGGAATGTGGAGCTACGTGGAGAGACAGACAGGCTGCCAGGGTTGCCGCTCCGTGGAAATCGTCTGCTAATGTGGAAAAACAAATAAGCGACGAACATGCACGTGGGAAAAATTACACGCTACCCATTTAGAGCCGAGGAGAGGAGGGGGGGGGGGTGTCAGCTGGGGATAATGCCATAGCCCGCGCCCTCCAAGATAGTGTTAAGGTGGGAAGGAGAGGCAGAGAGGGAGGGAAGGAGAGGCAGAGAAGGTGGAAAGGAGAGGCAGAGAGGGAGGGAAGGAGAGGCAGAGAGGGTGGGAAGGAGAGGGAGAGAGGGAGGGAGAGGGGGGGAGAGACTGAGAAGGAGGGATGAGGGAGGGAGGGAGGGATGTGAGGCAGGAGGGAGGAGAGAGAAGAGGGAGGGAGTACAAAGGAATACAAAGAACAGCAAACAGCAACAGACCCTATGATCCTTTCGAGGCTTTTTGTTACAGAGTAGACTATGACTACGAGATCTAATTCTACATGCTGATGGATAAGGATAGTAAAGCAAGGAGGAGGAAACTATAACATAGCTTAGTTCACTGTATAATGACAATGGATTCTAAAGCAAATATATAAAAACAAGTAGGAATAGTTCTATGTAAACAGTAAAACAAAGCTGTGCATAACACTTACCGTACAGAGTTGTGTATTACTGTATCTTTAAGCCTTATTGGACATGTGGAGAGAATGGAGAATGAAAGACTAAGAGGGTGTATGTAGGTGAAGTGGAGGGAGGGAGAGGGAGGGGGAGACCAAGGATGAGGTGGAGGGATGGAGTTGAGAGGTAAATGAAGGAGGGGGGAGTGGGATGAGGGGAGGGCAGTCAAATGGTGGGTGACAGGGCGACTTGGAGGCGTTTTTTTTTTTTTTTTTTTTTTTAATGCGAGGAAGAAGGAACCAAAGGCCATGGCCCGCAGTAACAGTTCCCTCCAAGAGAAAAACAAAATACAAGAGAGAGCCAAATTCAAGATCCGATCATTTTGAGATGCCTGGACACACTGCGTTTGAAAGACTGGAGATCATAGGCAGCAGGAAATACAGACAGAGGGAGACAGTTCCAGAGCTGACCTGTTGCATAAATGACCTGTTGCATAAATGGTCTGCGGCCACTCTTTGCTGGATTTAGGAGTCTGGCAATAGATAGACAGATAGACAGGGATGTGAAGAACCGCTCACCCTCCATCTTCTTATGTAACAACTTCCTATAGACTTATCAATCCATCAGAAATGCATCTACATAAACAAACACATACTAAATAGTTTTCCTCGCTGTCTTTACATATACTATAATTTCCTTGTATTTATTATCGTTGTTTTATAGAGGGAGGGGAAGGTGGCATATCTCACTAGGATCCTTTGGGCAGTCCTTCATTCATGCAACAGGTCAACTCTGGAACTGTCTACCTCTGCCTGTACTTCCTACTTCCTATGATCTCCAGTCTTTCGGACGCAGTGTGTCCAGGCATCTCGAAATAAACGGATCTTGAATTTGGCTCTCCTTTGTATTGTTTTTTTTTTTTTTCTTGGAAGGAACGGTTTCCCGGCTCCTGGCCTTTGGTTCCTTCTTCCTTGCATAAAAAAAGAAATGAGAGGAGCATGTGGAGTTACATGGAGAGACAGACTGAGAAATGAGGGAGTGATAGAGCGTTGTGGTGTGGATGTGGATGTGATAGGAAGCGTTAGGAGAAACACACTGAGGTGGTTTGGCCATGTGGAGAGGATGGAGAGTGAGAGACTGACGAGGAGAGTGTATATGAGTGAAGTGGAGGGGGAGAGAGGGAGGGGGAGGCCAAGGATGAGATGAAGGGATGGAGTGGAGAGGTATATGGGAGAGGGGTGTGTGAGCTGGGAGCAGGGCAGTGAAATGGCGGGGGACAGGACGACATGGAGGCGATTTGTTTATGGCCACTCCTTGCAGGATTGAGGCGTCTGGCAATAGATAGATAGATAGACAGTTATTCGTTCTATCTATCTATCGCCAGTCTCCAGAATCCCGTATCTATCCATCTATCTGTCTATCTATCGCTAGACGCCATAATCCCGTACCTATTCATCTATCGCCAGACGCCATAATCTCATATCCATCCATCTTTCTATCTATCTATCGCCAGACGCCATAATTCATTACCTATCAGTCTATCGCCAGACGCCATAATCCCGTATCTATACATCTATCTATCTATCTATTTATCACCAGACGCCAAAATCCCCTATCTATCCATCTGTCTATCTATCGCCAGACGCCATAATGCCATATCTATCTATCTATCTATCTATCTATCGCCAGACGGTATAATCCTTCATCTATCTATATATTTATCTATCTATATATCGCCAGACGCCATAATTCCGTATCTATCTATCTATCTATCTATCGCCAGACGCCTTAATCCCGTACCTATCAATCTATCTATCGCCAGACGCCATAATCCGGCAAGGGGTGGCCGTTTGTCTCTTGAGTTAGTTGTTTTACGGGGAGGGGCACTAACCCTCCGCCAACCCACTTGTTGACACTTAAGGAACACGTATGGGTTGGTTATATGGTTACCACCCAGCGTTGTAAATGGTTTCCTGGCTTACAGGAAACCATTAGGCTTGTCACTCAATGTAAAGCCACCTGAAAAGGAAAGAGGAGTAACAAAAAGTGACAGGAAAGATGGGAGAAATAGGAAGAGAGGAGGACAGACACAGAAAAAGAATGATAAAGGTGAAGGAAGAAGTAGGCAGCACTACATCAAGTGAGTGGATGCCGGTGAGAAATAGAAAGAGAGGAGAGCAGACACAGAAAAAGAATGATAGAGGTAAAGGAAGAAGTAGGCAGTACTACATCAAGTGAGTGGATGATGGTCGCCACCTTGGAATCATATCCATTAATCCTTGAAGTAGTCGGCCACCTCCGATATTTTGCTCAGTTGCCGCTGTGTTGGTCTCTTCATTACCGTATGTGTTGTGTCTTTGGCCATCTCATGTTTACATTGAGTGCGGTAGGTTCCTCGTGCTCCATCACCTGTATGGTTTTGCTGAGTGACATGTCTTGGTGCTGTGGGGTAGCCAGATAATGTCACTAATCATATCATCAGTCAGACCTTGCCCCGGTGTTCTTTTGGCCTCTTGCACTGGTACCCTAAGTGCACCAGTGAAGGGTGTTGCCAGGACTGACGTGTGCACGGGTGCTTAGCGTCACCCGCGTTGGATGGCTGCCACAGACACTGCCCCTCACTGACACTATGTTTATTATCATATCCTCTCAGTGGCAACACTTCCACAATGGCTGGAGTGTCGTACCATGAGCTTTGACCCCCTGTTGTGGTGGTAGGTGAACCTCTACGTCACCCCAGTCCTCTGTGATCAACCCAGTCACCTCCAGCCCCGTGTGTGCATTGCCTTACGTGGCCGTGCACAGTAAACACCTCGAGTGTTGCAAGGATCTCCTGACTGAATAGCTACATCAGACTGGTAGTGTTTGGTGAGAACTAAATCACTTTTACTGTTGTGTGGCATCTACAGTACAAGTGCCATGTCCAGGCCAGTTGTACGGTACTATCATCGCTTCGTTTTTCGTCTCGTTTCGTTTATAAACGCTCCAACCTGTTTGCATGCATTGCCTTAGTCACCTACTGGCTGCTCTCCATGATGCTCGATCTCTGGCAGCCTCCCTATTCAGTCCCTTATCCATGAGGTCGCACCCAATGACTTCGCCCCGTTTTTTTTTTTTTTTTTTTTTCGGTCTGCTTCTCGCATCCCTAAATCTAATGTTCACATTTCTCACTTTCTGCACCCAACTGTCATCCCCCATCCTCTCCACATGCCCAAACCATCTCAATCTACCCTTCTTCATCACATCAATACACTCCAGTCCCATCCATTCTCCCAAACCATCTCAATCTATCCCTCCTCATCACCACACCAATACACTCCACTCCCATCCTTCCTACCAAACCATCTCAATCTACCCCTCCTCATCACACCACCAGTACACTCCAGTCCAATCCTACCTCTCAACTCTTCCGTCACAAACTTAGCCCCCCCCTCCTCCCCCAGGCCTCACACTCAGGGACGCACTGCACATCCACTTAATCATTGTCATTTCTGTACGTTTGAGTCTGTGAATATCCTCTCTCTTTACTGCCCAGGTCTCACTACCATATAGCATTACACTCCTAACACATGCCACATACAAAGACCCCTTAGCACGTAGGGAGAGACCTCTCAGTGTCAGGAGAGGCAACAGCTTCCTGAACTTCTTCCAACCACTGCTCACTCTAGCCACAGAGCTGCTCCAGCCCCACCTCCAGCACATAACATGTGTCCCAGATAACAAAACTCTTCCACACACTCAAAAGACTTACCAGAAAGTTCAGTCCTTTCACGCCTCACAATCTCCACATAATAATAATGACAATAATAATCATAATCATCATTATCATCATCATTATCATCATCATCATCATCATCATCATCATCATCATCATCATCCAGACCTCCTTTACCACCCTACGGCAGGGTGAGAAGTAGCAACGTCCAGACAACCTAAGTTTGCCTAGTACGCTACCATTCACTCATTAGTCAAGCCCCCGGAATCCTGGCTCCATCGGGTAAACCTAAAAAACTTTCACCACGTTCTGTAGCTTCTCATATACCTATCTGATACAGTCAATTAGAACGCTGTCACGTTAAAATGGGGTGCCAAATTCCTGGTTATGCACTTCTCACAACATTCATCCTGCCAGGCTCACCGACTTCCATACCTCTCATCCCAGCACACTCATCCACCATATCTCTCCACCTTCTCCTTGGCCTACCTCTCCTCCTCCCTCCTTCAAATTCGCTCAGATATACCTTTTTCACCACTCTATTGTTATCCATTCTCTCCACATGACCATACCATCTCAGTACACTCTCTTCGATTCTGGTGTCCACCGACATCCTCACTCCACATCTTCCGCGAATCGTTATTTTGTATCCTATCCACTCTATGTACTCCACATACATTCCTCAGCAGTCCCATCTCCACTGCTCTCACTCTTGACTTTTCATTTTCATGCCACACCATGCATCATCAGCATACAACAAATTTGAGATATTCCATCCATCACCATTCATTACCAACGCCATCCTTGTCCCCATTATTCGTGTTTTCACTTCTCTCATCACCCCATCCATATATATATTGAACAACCATGGGGACATCACACACACACACACACACACACACACACATACAGGTGAATGGACTCAGTAATGCTCGGAAAAAGATTAATGCACGCAAGCATTTACGTATGTGGACATGTAATTTCTCTCTCTCTCTCTCTCTCTCTCTCTCTCTATGACGCACCCCCCCCCCACACACAGAGACCTGCACATAGCTGCACTTCCACACAGCCACACCTTACAATGTATCCAAAGTCACATGCAGTACAACATGGCATAGAAGACCCCGGTTGTGATATGATTACCCCAATGAATCCTACAACATACTTTTTTATTTTATTCTTACTGTCTCAAGACGATTTTATATAATACTAAAGATCTGTGGCAGTGAAGGTTAACTAAGATATTATTCCTTTCGCAGGGGTGACGAACGGCCAGTAACAGGAGCAGCCAACAGAGAGCTATGTGGCATTTCTTTACTGCAGTGTGTCACCATATCCCGCCCCACACCACCACACATCACCGCCAGTCCCTCTCTACTCACCAGTCTTCGAAACTACCTAACATTGTCTTTTCCAAAGCCACGAAGTGTAGATGTTGATACAAATAAACGTGAAATACAATTATGTCTGAGTTTCTCTCCTCATCAGAGCATGTCATCAAATAAATAACTAGTATCTTGTGTAATTACCTTTTTTTAATATTAACTAACAGGAAACTCCAAGCCCAAAAGCAGTCAAGATAGAGGGTTCTCAGCCCCTACATCACTTCAAAATCTCTTTACCTAAATTCTCGTGGCCAATGACGATCTAGATTTTTGCATAACAATCTGTACAAGGAACGAATCAACATGCTAGTTTATGGAATACAGGAGTCTGCCACAACTCTCCATTTGGGGAAAAGAATGATTAAAGGATAAAAACGTAGAAAGATGAGTATGGGAGTAGGCTGTGGTATTAGACTAATGTGGGTAATTTTTTTATTTTCACTGCCTTTTTTCTCATATACAGAGTGAAACTAAAGCTTTATTAATCCTCAGATACGCACATCATTGTTAACTGACGTGATCTGGTACGAGTATGGCTGAAAACAAAATATGTAATCAGAAAAGCGGCCAGAAAAAAAAAATCGTTGTTTCTGCTACTAGTGGATGTTATTACAGTCAACCGAGAAAGCCCGATGAAGCTATGTGTTTGGCCAGGTTTATATATCAATCTATCAGTCTGTCTGCCTGCCTGACCGCCTGCCTGTCTGCCTTTTCTGCCTCCCTGCCTGCCAGCCTGTCTGTTAGCAAGATTATAAGGAAAAGTCAGCAGATTATCTTATTTCTTTATTTAGATTTTGAATTTACCGTTCTATACAAACTTGGGAACGTTGTCGCTGGAATCCAAGCAGGAAGAGTCAGCGGACAGTGACTAATTTTTCGCAGTTACCCATCCATTTTACTGCTTTCTCTGAATAGGGCCACCCCGACTTAATCTGTTGCGTCACAAAAGGTGCGCGAGGAAGTCAAGCGAGCAGATTATCTCTGTCATTAGACTTTGAGTTAGGTTAGGATGAAGTAATTTTTTTTTTTTAATATAGCATTCAGTAAAAGGTCAGGGGTACAAGACAAGGATAAAGGTTCAGTCAGTCGTCATGTCCGAGTGAGAGGCTCATCAATTTCGAAGCATTGTGATGAACAAGCAATAAACAGAACGTCAGAAGCAGACTCCGTAGAGAGAGTGCATCAGTAGCCTACATAACGTCTACGCGATTATTTTATTTTCTGTTATCATACTTCAGAACCACAGGTGTTTAGTGATAAAGTGGACGGGTGTTTCAACCGATTGTGTGACGCGAGTGTTGTTGGCGTCACTTCATAAGCTGGTGGTTAGATTTTGCTGGATTTTCCCGCCATTGTCCTCCTGCCTGCGTCGCCTTGTTCCCACTGCACCCACCAAAGGTATGCTGTTTGACTTTATTAATTCTGTACCCATTTTACTCAAACTTGGCCTAAAATTATCATCTCTCCAACTTGAATACTGAGTTGTAGCAATAGATTAATACTAGAATATGTAAGTCACTAAAAAGTGCCACTGAAGAGGAGCCGTAGCGCTGCCCTTTTCTGTCAATGGCCCATGTGAAGTAAGCGGCAAAAGGACGAAAATCTGGGTCAAGTTACCATGAAAAAAAGTAGTATAATGCAGGATACTATGATATTCTAGGAAGTTGTCGACAGTTGAGAGTTGTTTGTGGTTTGCAATAGCGAGACAGGCAGAAAGAAAAACACACAGACGGAAGACAGACAGGCGCATGGCAAGGAGACAGGAAAGGGGAGAGGAAGCGTGGCGTTGTTTTGAGTGAAGTTGACATCATAGCACATTAAAATATATTTGTGCCGCAACTTTAATAGCATGTCTTCTTATGTATTACCAAGGTCCTTTGATGAGTAGTGAGCTTACACACACACACACACACACACACACACACACACACACACACACACACACACACACACACACACACACAGCAAAAACATCAAACTATACAACCCCCACCCCCCCTCCACTCACAACACATTCGCCTACACACACACACACACACACACACACCAGACACACACACACATACACACACACACATACACACACACACACACACACACACACCAGACACACACACACATACACACACACACACACACACACACCAGACACACACACACATACACACACACACACACACACACCAGACACACACACACATACACACACACACACACAATGCTCTCTAGTGGAACTTGCTAATGGGGTAATGCGTGTATGTAACTTTGGTGGTGTGAGAGGTTGCCATGGTAACACTCAGGCACCTCCCACTAGTGAAAGATTTTCTTAACGGTATATTTTTGCATAAGGCTGGTTAATATCGTTTTGTACACACACACACACACACACACACACACACACACACACACACACACACACACACACACACACACACACACACAGTAAGTAAGTATTTATTGACCACAATATCCAGTTACACATACAACATTTCAAGCAACAATAAACCTTAACATGATAAGCAGTACATCAGATATTAGCAAACAATTATGGTCCACAAAACAAGCGAAGTATTAAAGGGTTGATCAGTGCATCTATATAGCCTTAATGAAAGATGGAAATCATTACACTTCTGATTAGAAATGTAACTACAATGTCACCAATCACGTTTTTTACGAGAAAAATTTCCCAGTGATATATCATGGTTAGAATAAGAGCATACAAAATGAATTAAATACACTTTAAATAACATAGGTTATGGTAAACATTATAGTACACACTAGCCAAAACAGGAAAGGACCTTATACACTATCTCCTCAATAGGAAACTGAGCATCGTCACCAATTATTTGACTCCAGGAAGTAAAGTTATATCTTGTACAGACGTCGGAATAAGTTCGTTTCCTTTTCCGTGGACTAAGGTGTTTGTAACACTGCTCGATGGAGAACTATCCCCTCCCCCTCCCTTCCTCATAGTCCCACACTCCCACCAAACCCCCCCACTTTTCTCTCCGACCCCGTACTCTCGCTAGCAGCCAGCTTGGGGTTTCTGTACTTCATGCACCTCTCTAATTACGTGTAGTCCGAACAACAAATAAAAGGATAGTACAGTACATATAAACCAAGTTAGAAGATTTACTACACACACACACACACACATACAGAGAGAGAGAGAGAGAGAGAGAGAGAGAGTTAAAAGACAGGGAGCGACAGGCGCAGAGGGGGAGCGAATGGAAAAATTTAGAATGTGAAAGGGCAGTTACGAAGAAAATAAAAAGGGGAGAGGCAAGGAAAGAACAACGAGAGTTAAGAAAAGAGACAGAGAGTGAGAAGTGACAGTGAGAGGTGAAATGAGATACAGGCAGTGTGAAAGGGAAAGAGAAAAGGGAGATGTGAATCGAAAGGCCGGGAGACAGGGAAGTAGAGACAAAAGGGGAGACAGCTGAGAGGAAATGGGCATGGAGCAACCACAGAAACAGGGATAATAAAAAAGAAAGTGGGAAAGAAAGCTGCGGAACGGAATACTGAGAACGATAATGAGGAAAATTAGAAAAGAAGGCAGTGTAACAGAGAGTAGGAAAAAAGTGTTATTCTGGCAAGGACGCAGGGAAAGAACTAAGCAGGATAAGACGAAAGCATTGAGGCTGAGTAAAACGAATGACATTCATGTAAAAAGGGAGGGAGAGAAACAGAGAAATTAGAAAAATTTGCGGAAAGTAGAGATTAAGGGTGGGAAGAAAATAGGTTAATTTTTACGGCAAGAAAAAGGAAGGGGATGTTAAGAAGGGAAGACAAGGGAAGGGCCAGGGAGGAAGGAAGGGAGGGAAAGACAGTGGCAAGAGAGGAGTGGAAGAAGAGATTTCGGGTGACAGGGAGAGACGGAGAAAGAAAAGAGAAAAATGAGCACGCAGTTATTAGGGAAAGAAAGCAGTGAAGGAAATGGATTTAGTACAAGTAAAGAAATACGGAGAGAGTAATGAAAAAAAAAAAAGATAACACATGTAACGGATGTAAAAAGTAAGACAAAGTTATGACACAGGGAGGAAGAAAGAAGAGTGAGGTAAGGAGGGAGTGACAGAGGGGAAGAGAGACGAAGGAAAGGAAAGAGAGGGAGGAAGGTAGGGACTGAGCAGATTG
>NW_027643628.1:450000-473222 GCF_032717465.1 Coenobita brevimanus
AGATAAGATTCCACCCATCAACACTTACCTTCACCACCTACAACAAAAACAAATCACCAAACTCACCGACGTTCACACTGACTTCATCGACTTTTTCATCCGGATCACACCCCCGACACGACCTCTAGCCAACCTCTTCCACCCTGACGCAAGACCTCCACCAACCCCATTGTTCACTTAAGCACCAATAGTTTATTTATTACTGACCCTTTTATTAATTAACTACTTAGTTCACACCCAGCAACTCACTCAAGACTCTAAACCACCCCTACACCCATTATCAAGATCACGGCAACCACGTAATAACCCGCCATCCTCATATCCAGCACCCCCGCCTCAAACCCTGAACCACCCCTACACCCCCCATCAAGATCACGGCTACAGCCCAATACTCCGCCCACCCCCAAAAGAACCTACCCTGACTCCCCTTCCTCCACTCCTCCCCCCTACCTCTTCCCCTTTCCTTATCCCCCTACCCAAGCCCCCCAGGGCTACAACACCTTACCCTAACACCCGTATCCTACCCAGGCTTCTGGAGCCAGAAAAGATCAGATGAACCTGAGAGGCAGCCAATAAGCTAATGCTTGGCAGAGAAAGCCGTAGCTATTCACTCCTCCCGTCCTTAAGTAACAACACTGTGCACGTGCGAGACCCCCCCCCCTTCCCAACACCAAACACACGCACGTTGGGTTAAGCCCCGACACTCTTTCTCTTAGTCTAAATTCTTCCTCTCCTACTTAAAACACACACACACACACACACACACACACACACACACACACACACACACACACACACATGCACCTTACACATTGCAACCAGGACCAGAGCTCTCAGTAAGGCCGGGAGTTTAAACTAAGGCCTAGTTCCTGCCACCACGTGTCGTCGTCCTGGTTGCATAACACTCATCACATATACACAATCATTCTTCCCTTCCTTCCTTTCCCCCCCTTTTCTATACGTCATTATTATTATTATATATTACTTGTTGGTGCACCTGTGCGGGCGAGATGGGCTCATCCAGTACGGGGATAGTGACATCAGCTGTCACCTCATCTACAAACTCATTGTTCACATCATCTCTGTTCAGCACAGTCTCAAAATGGAATTTAAAATCCTCATCACTGGGGCACAAGATTTCATCAGGTCTGTCCATGTTAAAGTCTCCTTTCCAATCAATTTCTCTCCACACTCTTGCGTCATCAGCGTCATCCAGCAGCCTCTCCCACCTACAAAGATTGCTACCACCTATCTCTACTGCTCTGTCTACCCTGCCTACATTGTCCTCCGCACACGAGTATAAAGCGTCAGTGATGCGCTTCTCAAAAGCTTCAACATTTACATAATCTTCATTAGGTACTCTTTGCATAATATTATTCACAAATGCTTCTTTGTTGATTCTGTTAAATCTGAGTGACTTTCTCATTAAACAAGTCTTGCCAGCATTTCCATGAAGGGCTGCGTGATCCCCTAGCGACCCCGCCCTCGTCATGAGACTGTCAAAATCTACGCCTGAACACGTAACTGTTACTGTAACGAGGGCATGATCGGAAGGGAGGTCACCCCGCCTTAACACAGAAAAATCACTCATATAGTCTATCAGAGACGGTGACGCCACACACGTATCCACCTCCGAAACCCAGGTGCCGCGTCTCCGATATGTTTTATCACCAGGAAAATGTTTGTCAGCATACATGAGGTTATTAATGACAACCAATCTGTTATCAGTACATATAGTACACAACAATTCAGCGTTATCGTTAGCCCTGTTTACATCATCGTGAATCACTGGGTATGACATATCATTTACATTAGGTATCTCCGCTATCGGCAATAATTGCCTCACACGTTCCCAAATCTAGCATTCATGTCACCAATTATGATGTATTCTTTATATGTGTACCTAGAATTTACTTTTACTTGGATTGAGGCAAATAAGTCGTGGGAGTAATACGGGGAGTCACATGGAGGGATATAACAGAAACCAAACAACACACCCTCAGTGTTACGAAACTGCATCCAGACTTGATCTCCAATGCTTGTGTCGACATCAAATACCAACGTAGATAACCAGTTCTTACTACAGACAACCGTTCCACCCCGTTCCGCTGAACCAACTACCTTACTCCTATAAGTCACATATCCGGAGAATGACACTGACATAGACGTCTTAACCTCATTAATACTAATCACATCATAATTATGTAGCATCTGCTGCACATTTGTTTTTTCTAACTTTGTGCGCACTCCGCCTATATTCCACGACAGTACGCTTATTTTCCTTACTTGCTGTGGTGATCCAAAACACACACACACACACACACACACACACACACACACACACACACACAAATGAAGACATACTATTAAAGATAATAACATCAGTCATCAGACCAACCCTGGAGTATGCGTCAGTAGTCTGGAGTCCTCATCTAAAAAAACACATAGATAAGATTGAAAAGTTCAAAGGGCAGCTACAAGATGGGTACCAAGCTTAAGGGATCTAAGCTACGAAGAAAAACTGAATCTACCTACACTACAGGAGAGAAGGAAAAGAGGAGACATGATTATACTATATAAATGCATATCAGGGAAGGCGAAAATAGACCTAAATGATTATATAACCTATGGGGATGCAGCAGTAAGAGGACACTGCAAAGAACTGCATAAAAGGAGAGGCAATAAAGACGTAAGGAAATTTAGTTTCCCAAATAGAGCAATAATTGACCAGTGGAATGCACTACCGAATGAAATAGTGTGTGCCAAAACGTTTCATAAATTTAAGGATACGTATGATGAAAATGGTTTTATACACGAGACTACGAGCTTTATTCATTCCTATAAAGATACAATTAGGTAAGAACACACACACACACACACACACAGTACAGGGAACCTCAACAAACGGTAAGAAGCAGACAAGAAACATTCAGATATTATGGATCTACAGTAAGAACTGTGAACGTCGGGGGTAGGGTTGCGAGAGGCAGACCGAAAAAGACTTGAGACGAGGTCATAGAGTGTGACCTCAGGGATAAGGAACTGAATAGGGAGGCTGCCAGAGATCAAGCAGCGTGGAGAGCCATCATGTGACTAAGGCCGACGCATGCAAGCTTATTGGAGCTTTTATAAAAGATACGATACGATCACAGTACAAAGCAACTGATTAAGCAGGAAATAACTTAGTGTAGAATCCGAATGCAGTATAGATATCGCTGGGAAATAAGCCAGGAAAGATGTGATAAACTGTAGATTAGCTGGAAAGAATGGAAAACACAATCCACTGAGTGTCCACATATAGAGCCACATGGAAATTTATATTAGACCACCGCCATTAAGAAATAAAAGGACCTTTGAACATGAGGCAATGTAAGAACGAGAGAGAGAGAAAACACAAAAAACAAAAGATAATGAACAGTATAAAGATTCGTCGAAGTTACATAAGGGTCCCCTACATTTTGTGGGAATTTTCTTTATTGCAAGCCCCGCCCCCAGTCTGCCTCAACCCATTTAAAACCCTCATACCCAGTCAGCTAAACTCAGTGTCGGTCTTGGAAGGGGTGAGTGGAGTGCACATCTGCTTCTGTTAGGCCATGGCGCCAGGCCGTCTACCTGTTCAAGTGAGGAACATAATTCGTGTTTCACTAAGGCTGGGGGATGGAGGAAGGATTACTGAGAGGAGGATGTGGAGTTAAAAGGAAAGACAGACTGACAAATGAGGAAGTGAAGGAGCGTTGTGGTGTGGATATGGATGTGACAGAAAGCGTTAGGAGAAATACACAGTTGGGGTGTGAGCTAGAGGGGAGGGCATTGAGGTGGGAGGGGGGACGGCACCACTGCTTACGAGATGGAAGCGTCGGTGTAGTGTTAATAATTGTTCTTTATTCTTCATTTATTTTGTATTAATCTCGTCGTCTTTGTACTTATTGTTTTTATATTGCTGAAAAGTAACAGGAACTACTGTATCATGTATTAACCTTTGTATCTCTGCCTTGGGGCTAAGATGCGAATGAATGTGTTTGAATGGATGAGTTAATGGGGAGTGTGGCGTCCTGTCTCGGCTACCTCCCTTTCCTTGGGAGAAGCAGCTTAGGTATATAGATAGATAGATCTCTACCTTATTCATTCGCGGTCCAGCAGCGGTAGCAGCAACATCTCCTCCTCTCTCCAGCATGGCCTCTACTTCTGCCACAGCTCGCGACCCGTTGAGGGGGGCTGACCTGGCAGCTGAGCCTGAGGGAGAAGAGCAGACCACCACCATCACTGGTACCGTGAAGTGGTACAGCATCAGGGCGAAGTACGGATTCATCCGGCGCCAGGATTCTGGCGCCGATGTATTTGTACATCGCTCAGGGATCGCTGCTACCTTTTCTCGGCGCCACTCGCCCTTGTTACGTCAGGGCGAGACAGTGGAGTTCCACATTCTCCAGACACCGAAGGGTCCCGAGGCTATAGACGTCACTGGACCGGGGGGTGCAGCTGTGCAAGGCTCTGCCTATGCACAGCGGCGCCCCACGGCCCAGGGGCGGCGGCCTGGGGATCCCCGATGACCTGGGGATGTGGACACCATTGTCGCCATGTGCATCGCGACGGCGAAGGCTTTCTGTGGCGATGACAAGGCAGCTATGCTCGTTCTACTCCCTCAAGTCTTTGAGAAGAACGAGCTGCCACGCCTTGTCATCCCTCAGAGCTTCGCTCGTGATGCACGGCCATTCCCGCGTCAGGAGCGTCACACCACAACGCTGCAGCCTCCTAGACCCCGCACAACACCGCGGAAGAGGCTGCAGCTCGACGCTCCCTAAACAGGGCAACTGCCGCCTCCTGCTCTACCTCTGCCCAGCCCATGGACATCGACACCGCCGATGATCACCGCCCGCCGTCAGCAGCTGAGGGAAGGGTCGCCTTCTCCTGTCTTTTCCATCATACAGGAAGAAAGCGACCACACCTCCCCTTACCACCTGATGCTGTCGTGAACCTCCAGGCCACCGAGGAGGGCATGTACCTCTCCCTCCCCACCACCGACATCGAACAAGAAGAGGAAGAGGAAGAAACAGCCTAAACCACCGCCACCTGCCGAGATAGATCCTGAAGGCACTACTTCACACGCTTCTGAACCTGACCTCAGCTATAACGACACCCTCAGCAAGGCAGAAATTTCCAACATCGTAAAGTCGGCCTTTAATCCCGACATTCTCCTAGGCCGTCTAAAACAGACAGACGTATCCTTATTTTCCAAACTAACCAGCCCCAGCAGTTCCTCGTAGAGGCTGCTCCACTGACATCTCTGATAACTCTGGCGGGCTCTCCACCCTGAGCCCGGGTCCATTTTCATAATAAAATGGACGAATCTCAACAACAACAACGCACCCCCCCCCCTACATACATCTACACGCAAGCTAATCAGTTTCCACATCTTAAAGTTGTACAAACCTACCTACGTGCAAGATATACAAGGAAAGTTATTACGAAAATCGTTATGGTCATCATCTTGCTCGTTCATTGGCGAGTTCCCTTAATTGGCCTCTGTGTGTGGTTTATGGCTTCTCTCTAGACTTGAAGGACTTGTATCTCAGTACTTGAAGCTTATTGATTCCTTGTTTTTTATACTGTGATAATTATAGGTCTTTCACAATAACCTGGCCCATTATTTTCGTCCTTCATACATATATCTCCTGGTTCATTTTCTCGTCCTTCATACATACATCTGCCACCCATTTCTGTATTACCTTCACCTTCACTTGGTAGATTTTTGTCCTGTATACCTACTTCGACCATCCATTTCTACTGTACACTCACTTTAAGCTGGTCCAAATTTACGTCTTCCATACAAACCACTTATCAATCATTCAGTCAGTCAGTCAATCAATCTAACTGTCTACCTGTCTGTCACCAGATGCCTTAATCCCGTCGGGGGTGACCACAAATGAATCACCTCCATGTCACCCTTTCCTCCTCCATATGGCGACCTTCTCTGCAACTCCCGCCCCCTTTTCTCACCTCAACCCTTCCTCTCTAACTTCACTCCCCTCCACAGTTTCTCGTATTGAAATAGATAATTTTCTGACCTGAAGTTTCCTTGTCTTGCTTCACTCCTAACCAAAGGCCTCTCGTTTTGAAATAGTAATCCTCTCATCACGGCTGGATTAAGCATGTGGGAGGCCCGGGGCCCGCTTGGAAGGGAGGCCCCCTTTCCAACTCCCCCAATGGCATACACCACAGACTGGTAACCTAAATCCTAATATATAAATAGGACACTTTTAGTTAGGAAATACTGAACGGGGACTATTCATCCAATGCTGTAATATGTAATGCATAAACACGAAATGAAATGAACACAAGTTGCTCTGGTGGGAGGCCCCCTCTTGGTGGGTGGCCCGGGCCCCTTGGGCTCCCCCCTTAATCCGGCGGTGCCTCTCATCTCAAGCCCTCTCCTACTTCTCTCGTCTCCAAAGTCTCTCATATTAAAGGCGATACACTTTCTTAGTATTCTGGTCCACCTTGGTCTCTTAAATTGGTCTCGGGTCCTCAAGGCACAATCAAAAACTGTAGCTGTTTCGTCTGGGCAATAAAACGATTTCTTTGAGACTTCCCTTCCAGTTTATTGGCTGTAAAATCTACCGTTCTTGAGTTTTCGGTGATACAATACATTTTGTGTTCTGGCATGACATATAAGTTAATTGTGCATCTTTTTTTTTCTTTTGAGAGAGAGAGAGTGGGTGAGTGAGTGTGTGCGTGCGTGCGTCCTTTACCGCAGCATTTTGTAAGTAGAAAATGGAAAACTTTGACCAGTTCCCTTTCGCTACCTCAGTCCATGTAATAAGGTGCTGGAATTTCCTATCAGCAAAAGGCATGGTATCACTTTTCTCTCATGTCATCTCAGTTTATATTTTTATTTTTATATTTTCCTTTTCCCTACTTTCATTTATTCTTTCCCCCATTTATATCCTCCACACTCCTACCTTCATTAATTCTTTTCCTCATTGTAATTTCCCTTATCATGCAAATCACTTAGGATCCTCGCAAGCCTGTACTTAGAGC
Organism: Coenobita brevimanus; assembly: GCF_032717465.1. Taxonomy (NCBI): domain Eukaryota; kingdom Metazoa; phylum Arthropoda; class Malacostraca; order Decapoda; family Coenobitidae; genus Coenobita; species Coenobita brevimanus. The sequence continues at coordinate 457,039 of NW_027643628.1, forward strand.
CGGTAGCATCAGTGGTTATAATCATCCCAAGCAGGAAAATTGTACACTTGAAATACACAGCCTCTTCGACTTATGGTCCTCCTCATTATAAGGGTGAGGCATAAGTCTGTAGGCATATGGAAAGGACACATCTGAGGTTATCCTGTGTGTGTGTGTGTGTGTGTGTGTGTGTGTGTGTGTGTGTGTGTGTGTGTGTGTTCGTTATCGTGTTCATATTCTTGAGGCAGTTCTGCTTCATCACCAAACTAGCTCCCGTAACATCACTAACCAACACCGATGACTGGCACCTCAAATCACTAGCTCCCTCGACCAGTGCCCAGTTATCAAGCCTCTTCCCCTGTATGTTGCTGAGAGGAGAATTGGGTGATATTTTTATAGCCTCGTGACTGACATGAGATGGCACAGTATTCGTTACCAACAGTGTATCAGGCGCCTTGGTCATAATTCTTAGTCCTTTCGAAGAGATTACATTTAAAAGATTCAGTTTAGGTTTAGGATGGATTAACTTGCCTACCTGCTTACCTGCCTGTGTGCCTGCCTGTCTGCCTACCTGATTACCTACCCACTTACATGCGTTCCTGCGTAACTGCCTTCGTGCCTGCCTGTTCGTCTACCTACCTGCCTGCCTACACACACACACACACACACACACACACACACACACACACACACACACACACACACACACACACACACACACACACAAAGGCTAGGGGTCCAGACATGTTTAGGGCTATTTAATGATGGGATGAACACCGTGATAACACTAGCAAGGTTTTGTTTGGTGTGTCCTGCCCTCTGTTTCTCAGCTTAACGAGCACTGACCACCCCAAAAACCTGTTTATTTATTTCCATATTAAGACAAACCCCCCATTTACCATATAATTATCGAAGTTCCTATTTATTCTCTTAGTTATTATTTATATTCTATCTTAATTATCCATAGACTACCCCAAAGCTGTCTCATTATTACCATACTAATCAGATCCACCTCTTTCTCAGACACTCTTTCTCAGTGTAATTATTTCTAGACTATCCCAAAAACCAATTTATTCTCAAGCTCAGCTAAACCCGCCTTTATGTGTTAGTTTTATGTTTTTCCTTTTTAATATTAACTTGCCTTATTGTGAAACGTTTGGTGGTTATATAAGTGAAGACAAAGGATTAAGTAAGCAGTCCTAAACTCTGGTTGAGACAGAGAACGTTGATAAGGCAAAAGAATGATTATAAATATATGTCGACCCAGCATCCTAGCCGTCAATTCTCCAAGTCTAGAGAGAGGGCCGAGGGAGCGCAGTGGTGAATGGAGTCAGTGTGGACCGCGAGTGAGCTAAGAGAGGACGGACGCCCTGTCACTCCCTCCAGGGACAGAGTGTCGCGGCTGTGTTAGTGGTTCGGTTCCTTACTCTCCTGCAGAAGTTTCACCTCGAAGCCTCCTTCCCCTCGTTCACAAGTCTCAAAAGCCTCCTTGAGCACCTACAGCAGTATTTTTCCCCTCCTGCAAAAGTCTCAAAAGCTTCCTTGAGCACCTACAAGTCTCATTCAGTGGCCTACTCCTCCTCCAGAAGTCTCAAAAACCTCCTTCACCCCCCTGAAGAAGTCTCACCCAGTCCCCTTCCCTCCTGCAGAGGTCCAAGCTCAAAGCCTTATGGTTTACATGCAGTGTATTTTTCTGGAATAGAACAGTGAAAGAATGACGAAGAGAGTGTATTTGAGTGAGGTGGAGGAGGGAAGAGGGAGGAGGAGGTCGAGGATGAGATGGAGGGATGGGGTGGAGAGGTTTATGATCGCGGGGGGTGTGAGTTGCGAGCAGGGCGGTGAAATGGCGGGGGACAGGGCGACTTGGAGGCGATTTGTTTGTGGCCACCCCAAACGGGATTGAGGCGTCTGGCAATAGATAGATAGATAGACAGAACAGTGAATTTACCTAACATTTTCTGAGTGTCGATGATCCTGTTAGCTCCGTGATAATGAGGGACGGCATCAGTGCTTAGGACGATTGTGTGATACCATTCCGGCAGAAGTAACTAAAACTCCATTAGTATATTTCTTTACAACGAAGCATCTTTATGCTGGTTGAGAAGGTTGCAGAGAACCTTCAAGACACAGGAGGTTCACCTGAAAGGATAAATACGATTCCGGCAGATATAAGGACAAGACACAATTTTTTTCGCTACGACAAGAGTACAAGCCTTCAAGCTGGTTGAGAAGGTAGCAGAGAACCTTCCAAATAGAGGAGGTTCAAGTCCAAGGATGATGGTGGAAGAGATGAGACTTGGCGACGGAGGTAAGACTGAGGGAGATGGTGGCGGTGGCGGGGGTCTACAGGCAGGCCAGTGGAGCGCCGACCCCGAGACTGGGCTATCCTCTTCCTCTCCTGCCACGGCTCAGAGCCGCATCCAACCTTCACCCCGAGGTACTATCCAACAACTGGGTACACTCTGCTGCACGTGCCATTCACACCTTTGAACTCAACCCATTCATTACACAAGCCTCCGACACACCCAGCTCGTCCTACCATCCACAACCACCGTGGAACACCCCATTGTTAAATCTCCTTCTCCCTCACTCACCAACCAAAGCCCAAACTCCCACCCAACAGCTACGTCAGGAGGGCCTCCAGCGCATAGCCCTCCTCACTCCACTGAACTCCACCACCTACTACACTGACGGCTCCGTTGCTGCATCGAGAGCCGGTGCTGCCTTCGTCTGCGGAGACAGAACATGTGGCTTTCGCATCACCAACGGAGCCTCCACTCTACAGGCTGAACTGACCGCCATCTCAGCCGCCCTTTCAGATGCCCTTGCCAACGCCCCTGCATCCACAGTCATCATCCACACAGACTCTGCAACTGCTATGCACACGCTACGACGATCCCGCCATACCGACAACATCCAATTAACCTCTGACATCCTAGCCACCGCCCAAAAAATCCACGACACTGGAGGATCAATCACCATTCACTGGGTCCCCAGCCATGTTGGCATAGCTGGAAATGAAAAAGCCGACAAGATCGCAAAGAGCGCCATTGAACACCCTCACATTGACATCAACATTTCAACTAGCCTAAGCCACATCAAGCGCACCATAAAACAGAAGGCGCTCACTCTCAACCGCGAAGATCACCAAGTACACGTACAACTGGGCTCACCTTCTGCCATGTGGTTTGCCATGGCCACACAATACAAGCCACTAAAAATTACCAAATCCATTGACAACAAAACACTTACGCGCCTACACCGTCTTCGCCTGGGATACATGTGCCGGAGTAACCTTATCACCACAGATAACGACCCCACCACTGAATGCTCACACTGCAAAATGATCACGCCCTACCCACTCCTACATTACCTCCTCCTCTGTCCAGCCACTTCCCTCATCAGAACAAGCTCCCGATACCCAAACCCCGACATCCCTCGGTCCCACACTGCAGCAAAACCTGAAAGCACACTTAGAAACACTGCCGCCACAGTTGTTGCCACCTCCCACCTTCCCACTCTCATTGAAGTAGTGCGTAGCACACCCCAACCAACTAAAAAAAAAAAAAAAAAAAAAAAAAAAAAAAGACTGAACAAACAACTACTCTCAGCCCATAACCCACCAACTGGGCTAATATATGGCCCGGTCCCCTCTACAGGGGGGGGGGAAATCTTTGAACGAACGAACGAACGAACGGGCTGGTGACACTGACGGAGGCGGCTCTGGCCAGGCTAATCAACGCTGACCCCATTGACAAGTGGTCTCAACTCGACCCACAGCCAATTGCAAGATTGTGTGCTTTGAAATTGTCGATGATAGTATGATGATGGTGATGATGATGATAATGATGATGTGGACCTATAGCAATGTGGTATTAAGTCGACCCATAGCTAGTTGCAAGGTATTTGGCCATAGCACTTTAATCTGGTCGTGTGTATGATGATGATAATGACTGATGATTTTATTCTGCACAGCCATGACCAAGAGTTCATCGGAATTTCTCAGCCAGCATTGCGTCGTATCTTGCGTATTTCTCTTTCCTCCCCAGAGACAGGGAATATCCTTCCTTCCCATACTCTTTTCTTGTGTACTTCATATTGCTATCACATAGAAATAGTTCATGTAGCAGCTTCCACATTGCCACAACCGGTAGGGAATGTGGAGAGCCAAACTTTGGCTGTCCCGTACCACACCACTCCCTGAGATTTTAACTTTCCTGTATTGCAACGTAGTATATTGATGATGTGAGCTTTAAAGCAAGGTACTGTGTTAGTACTGTCCTTGGGTGATGATGGGAACGGTGAGACTTGCACTGGAACCACTTTGATTTTGCTAGTACTGGCCAGAACTACTGATGATAAGGGAGTCGTTATTGCCTTGTGTTAGTTCTTGGTGATGACAGCAACCTGTTGCAAGGCAAAAAAGTCAACTTTTCTCCTCAGGTCTTTAACTTTAAAAGGTAGTAAAAGGAGAGATGACTGAGATAGCGTGATCAAGTTATAGTGTCCCAGTCACTAAGCGTACAACGTATCCGCTGAGAGGGCAAGGGTAAATTTGGTGGACCTTATTTTCTGCAGCATGTGTCGTTGTTTTTGGCAAATATCTGGTACCACTGGAAAACAGCTTTCACCACCAGTTTAAATATGTGAAACAGAGAAGGATTTAAGGTACCTGTAGAATTAAACTTCTAAGAAATAACTCGTAAAAAGTACCCTAGTGGTGCAGGTGGCCGGCCTTCTCCCGGCTGTTTGTCTTTACTTGGCACGGACGAGTACATCATATTATCTGGCTGAGAGAGAGAGAGAGAGAGAGAGTGGAGAGAGAGAGAGAGAGAGAGAGAGAGAGAGAGAGAAGGCTCCATTTCTCACATCGTAAAGTGGAAGGTAATCTCTCATCTCTCCTTATACCCTAGATAGATTGAAAGATAGATAGATGAGCAAAAGATTAGCTCTTGCCCCTTCTACCCTAGAAACCAATATAGTCTCTGTCATAAGCATTCCTAGAACATCACTTCACTTTTCCCTCTTGTTACCGCCAGACGATTTTATTCAGCTTAGGAAGGATGACCTCGAATAAAAGCTTTTCGCGGTCCACCTACATTCCAGTTCACGGGTACTCTGAATGACAGTGGTAGCGTACGAGCCAAAATCCACCATCATTAGTCTACAGTATAGCCCTTGTTACGGTATATTTCCCTGGTGTGCTTGTAAGTTATTTGCTACCGTCGCCTTTTTGTTCCATATTACAGGTTGCAGTATAGACTTCGGAGCTCCTCTTTTCTCAGCGATTTATTGCGTGTATTGCACCTCGGCCTCTTGTCGGATGTTTATAAGGAAAGTTGTTGTTTGTTTCTCGCTTTTTTCAGCTGAAATAATCCCTTCAGGGGGCAGGGAGAGGCTTTATGTTAGAAAATAAAGCAGCATAAAAAACGTAAATTCTGGTTAAAGAGGATCATGACCATTGTATTGTAATTGGGAACGCGAAGGGGAAGTTAGAAGTACTGTCCTATGATTTGGACGGTAATTAAAGGGACACCTGTAATTAAAGGCATGATTAGCCCACATCCCTCACTGCAGGTACGGAAAGGTGAGACGTGTCCTATTCTCATCAGGTATTTCAAAAATTGTCGTAACCAATAGGGGAGCTTGTCTTTACATTTGCGCTTTCAATTTTAATACTGAATCCTGGCTGCAGCATTCAGGTGACGTCCTGTTTATTCTTGTTGTTGCCAGACGATTTTATTCAGCATAGGAAAGGTCTGTCGTACTGGAGGGGTCATCTCTTCCTCTGTTCTATAAGTCTGTCCTGTGTTGAATAAAACTGGAAGAAAATATTAAGGAATGAAGAAGGCATCCCCAGGGTCAGAGAGTTGATCAAGCAGGACCTATGTGTGTGTGTGTGTGTGTGTGTGTGTGTGTGTGTGTGTGCGTGTGTGTGTGTGCGTGTGTGTGTGTGTGCGTGTGTGTGTGTGTGTGTGTGTGTGTGTGTGTGTGTGTGTGTGTGTGTGTGTGTGTGTGTATCTTTTCTCGCTTTGCCATGGACTCACCTAGGTATTCCACTGAGGCAAACATCATACCCTTTTATACTTAGCGGAGGGAACATATCGCGGTCAGGGGGTTCATCTGTCCATCCTCGAGTTTTGGCATCAGTTGGGATTCGGAATAACCTTTTTAGTCGCCGTATTCAGTGTCGTCAGGTAAGTAAGCTCCCTAACACCTTTTCCTTACCGGTTTATTTTTTGCTTGCATCTCATTAATAATTGCATGCTGTTTTTGCCCTTCCATGATGGTGTTTAAAAGATATGCAATATACAGGAGAGTAGTAAGGCACACTGTGGAGAAAATAATTCGCTATGGATAAGGTAGTCAGGGAGCCACCTTAACCGACGAGAATACAGGAAACTTAATCCCATCAGTCTGAGCATTATTTCCTTCACTACTGCAGACAGAGTGGCACGAAAAGAAGATATGGAACGTTGTGGTGGCGCTGTGGATGTGCTGGTGTTTTTAGAGAGAATGGAGAATGCGAGACTGACTAGGGAGAGTATGGGGAGTGGGGTGAAGGTGGAGGGGGTGGTGGGAGAAACCGAGGATGAGATGGAGGGGTCGTGGTGGAGGAGAGTAGATGAGTGAGGAGGGGTGTAAACTGGAGAGAAGGAAGCGGGATGGCAAAGGATAGAATGACCTGGAAACGATAGATTTGTAGCCACCCTTTCCTAGATTCAAGGTATCTTACTATAATACTCGAAGACAAATTAGAAGTAGGCCTGGTCTAAGCTGAATGAAAACGTGGGGGTGATAAGATACCGATGCCGAGAAACGATTTTGTATATAGAAAGGATTTAATAGGGGCCTTGTAACAAATTTACAGATACTGAATAACGTTTGCATATAGATGGAATTAATAGAGACATTCTGGTCGATATACCGACACTGAAAAACGCTTGCATATAGAAGGGGTTAATGGAGACTTTCTAACCACGTATTCAGCGTAGGTCAGACGGGTTCACCTGACAGCACCCCTCCACCTTACTCCCTTCTGCCCAGCGAGAATAAAAACGGAAAAGACGTGATCCTATCGTCATCTGGGAGTCCGGGAGGTGCCAGATTCAGTCACGTTGTTACCTACACGTGCGAATTTCCGCTACTGGAGTGAAATCTTCCCGGGTTAATGCCTTGAATCCCGGTGATGTCCATTCTTTTTAAGTTTATTCTCGTTATTATAGTCTGTTTGTTTTCATCTGATTTGGAACCAGACCACTCCCACAAAGAGAATGCTAAGTCGTGGTTGCGTGAAATTCAGTGGGCCTCAGTTAAGAGATAGAAATGAGTCCCCCTTGGTTACTAGTCAAATCTGCTCTCCAGCACGAATGTATAAAAAAATACCCCTGATCCGAATTGAAAAGGGTTAAATTTGCTATCACGGAAAAGGGAAAAAAAAAAAAGTTTATAAGAGATAGTTTTTTCCACTGTTTAGCCGCAGTTCCTTCTTCCATGCTTAAAAATTAATTAAAAAAATAAAAAATTGTCCCTCTTCTGAATAAAGTCGCGTCTGGCGTTGGTCATAGAAACTGGTTAACTCCTTCAGTCCGATGACACAGTTTTATTTAATTCTGTTTGTCTATTTCTCTGCTCTCTCTGTCTGTCTCTGTCTCTGTCTGTCTGTCTGTCTCTCTCCAAGACGATTTTAAACTTGGAAAAAGACCCTTAGTGGCGAAGGGGTTAATGAAGGGCTAGATATAACCCCTCCAGTTCGACAAATCCCCTTTAAGCTGGATAAAATCGTCTGGAGATTGCATGAATAAGATTACAGTACTCAAGTAGTGAAAGGGTTGTGTACCACGTTAGCCACACCGCACACCCTCACTCCTCGAATTCTAGGACAGTGAATGGAAACGAGGTACACTTAAGAGACATTAAAGTTCTGCCTGGTATTCCTGCTGCTGCCACTTAACACTTAGAGAGAGAGAGAGAGAGAAAGTGTAAATTTTTCCCTCTGTAGTACACATCTCAGACACTCCTAAATAAACACACACACAAACACACAAACTTATGTACACAGAACAGGCGAAACATGGAATGTGACATCCGTTGACTTTCAGGCTTCAGGCAGCAAAATTTGTTAGCGAATATATAGCCGATCGAAAGTTAGGTTAGGTCACTTTTGGGCAGGGTTTGGTCTGATTAGGTAATTTTTGGATGGGTTGGCTTCAGTTCGACTAGATATAGACGGATTAGGTTAGATTGCTTAGAATAATGCGTCGGTTTTGATAGGTTTTGGGTTGGGTTTTATTTGGTTGGGTTAGGCTGGGTTAGGTTCGGTTGGATTAGGTCATTTTAGGCTTGACTGGAGGTTGGGTTAGAGTCGGGTATGGTATGGTTAAGTGGAACTGGGTAGGATTAGGTGGGGTTAGATACGGTTAGGGCTGCTTCAAAATAGGTTAGGCTAGGTATGGGGAGGTTACGTGAGATTGTGAGGTTAAATACAATTAGACTCACTTTAGAAGTGAGGTTAAGTTAGATTAGGTTGGGTTGATTTAAGTTGGATTAGGTCATTCGAGGACAGGCGGCGGAGTTCAATTCGAGCAAATATTGGATAGGTTAGGTGAGACTGGGCTAAATTAAATCGGTTTAGATGTGATTAAGGTTGGTTTGGGTTAGGTGAAGTTGAAATAGGACAGATATGGGTAGGATTAGTGAGATTAGTACAGATTAGATATTGTTAGGAGGGATTTCACTAGCACCGGCCACCGTAACATTGGCCTCGTCTTCTGGTCAACCTCAGTTTTCCTTTCACTTTTCCCTGCATATTTCTTTTTCCTCGACTCCTCATGTTTCCTTGTAGCCCTCAGTTCATAATCTCGTTTCCGATTCCCATGCTCCAGTCAAGTTACATTTCCTTTGCCTTTTCTTTATTCGTATTTTCATTATTTTTTTCTCGTCTAGGAATTGTTTCCACGTAAAACTTCCGTTCCTGGCGCCTGTTTCTTTCTCTCTTTCTCTCGTCCAGCCAGCCTTGTCGTCCATCTTCTTCATTTTTACTCTCACGGTAATACAAACGTTCCTCACCCTTCTTCCCTATCCCACGAGAGGAAATGGTGGACTGCTGGAGAAAGCGCTAGGCAAGCCTGTAGTCCATAGGGATCATGCGTTCAGATGAGCCTATGGGTACAAAGAGGATGAGGATGAGGAGACGGATGATGATAATGATGATGATGATGATGATGATGAGGAGGAGGAGAGAGAGGAGAGAGACGAGGACTGACGACGAGGACGTGAGAAGTGAAGTTAAAAATACACACACACACACACACACACACACACACACACACACACACATACACATACACACATAAGGACCCAAGAAAACCTTATAAACACAACCCCCTCCTCCCATCTGATTCTGTGACCTACGTCTTGGCTTTAGTCTTTCTCTCCTTATTTCACTCTCTCGTAAAAGTCTTGGTCCCTGTCGAAACGCCTAAATTTACTGCATCGTCAGTGGTTTATGCATTGCGGTCTTTTGTTGGTCGGTCCTTCCAAAGTCAAGCATCACACGAGGTGGACGTGGTTTTGTGTGTGTGTGTGTGTGTGTGTGTGTGTGTGTGTGTGTGTGTGTGTGTGTGTGTGTGTGTGTTCTAAGATAGTCTCCCCATTCCTCTTATTTTTTTTTTACGTCATTATTTTCCACACAAAAGAAACCTACTGTAACTTATAAAAGATACTCTACCCACACAGTGAAATTGTGGGAAGTGCCATAATAGAACGAATTAAGCCCGACCAGAATCGTATTCTTCCATATGAATAGTTATCGACACAGTGAAATCAAGACTTACTGTAACAACATCTTACACTGAGATGGTTATATCGTGAACATGGGCCTCGTCTAGTTCCTATGTTGGTATGTAAACCCAAATGCTTAACATCTATCTATCTATCTATAGCCCGACGCCCCTAATCCCGCAAATGGTGGCCGCAGAGAAAACGCCTCCAAGAATCGCTCTGTCACCCACCATTTGACTACTCCCTCCTCCCAACTCACCCCCCTCATATATACCTCTCAACTCCATCCCTCCACCTCATCCTCGGTCTACCCCTCCCTCTCCCTCCCTCCCACCTCACCTACATACACCCTCTTAGTTAGTCTTTCGTTCTCCATTCTCTTCACATGTCCAAACCACCTCAGTGTATTTCTCCTAATCTTCTCAATCACATTCACATCCACCTCACAACGTTCCTTCACTTCTTCATTCGTCAACCTGTCCCTCCACGTCACTCCACATGCTCCTCTCAAGTAACTCATTTCCACTGCTCTCACTCTTGATTTGTTCCCCTCTTGCAAGGTCCACGCCTCGCTTCGATACGTCAAGGTAGGGATCACAATACTATCATGCAGTACTCACCTCCCTATTTCTCATCATTGCTTTCAGTGTACAAACAACCTTCCTTCCCTGCTGTACCCTTTCACGCACTTCATCCCCCAAAGTTCCATCATACCTCATCCACACTACCCAAGTACTTGAATGCACTCACATTCTCCATATCCTCACCAACTAACCTCACTGCACACTCTGTGACTTCATTCCTCTCGATTACCATAACTTTCGTTTGTTTACATTAAGTTTCAGATTCCTCCTCCCCTACACAGTGTCCCAAATTCATTCACCAAAACCTTGCAACTCTCATTCATCTTCACTCAACAATACTGTATCTTCCAGCAAACAGCAACACCGGAAGCTTCCAAATGCTTAACATAATGTCTGAATTAATGGCATATCTGTCACACTGATCCAGAATTAAGATGTACTGTAACGATATCTTATACGGTACTTTAGCAGGACAACACGACTCTCATCTAGTTCCTATGTTGATATATAAACCCAAATATCTAAGTATGTATGTACGAACTAATGGCATACTCATTTATCAGAATTAACTTATTATAAATCAATTACTTACTTACTAGGTACTGTGCTATATAATGGAGTAGTTTTCTCAATATTCATTGTACTCACCAAAGATCCTGCGATGGGTGAAAACAGAGGAGGACGGTACACACTGTCCCTGCAAGGAAAATGGAATGATTACTATAACTGCACATTATATGGCTACATAAAACTAATATTATAAATGTGGATTTCTCTCAGAATAAGGCATAAAAAATTGTCATTCCACTTTGTGAATATCTCTGCACGTACATGTTATCTCAGGCATGGTGTACACTAACATTTTTTTTTATATATGCTTGCCTGGTGCACGTGTGAGTGAATGTGAATATTTTATGTATACATGTGTGTGTGTGTGTGTGTGTGTGTGTGTGTGTGTGTGTGTGTGTGTGTGTGTGTACTTGGCTGATATCCACATGCATACACACAAAGGCCAGGACACACAGAGTAGTTGTTTATGTGTGTGGGTTTATGGATAAGCTACACTTACACTCAGGCCAGGACAGACATAGGGTAGTGTGTGTGTGCGTATGTGTTTGTATGTGTTAACAGAATACACATACAGAGTACCATGTGTGTGAACAGAATAAATATGCAGAGTAGCATGTGTGTGTGTACGTGTGAATAGAATACACATGTAGACGTGTGTGCTACCCACACACACAAGCACCCTCTAATTCTTTCAGCCAGGATTGGAGACGTACCGTGTATATGTCAGGACTCCATATTATAATTACAAATCATAATAGATAGCATGATGGATAGATAGATAGACAGATAGATAGACCGACAGATAGAAGCAGCAAGTACGTGTGGACATTCAAGTGCATTTACATACATACCAGTTCATCAAAGCTCTATCAACAACCCTTCCACCCTCCTGTCTCACCCATGTATACTTATAAATATCTTTCTTCTCAAACAACGTATTTCCAATCACCATCTCTCACTCAACACACATCACTATCATTCGCTCCCCATTTTCATTTCTTCCAGGCACACCATGCATACCAACTACACCTTCAACTGCTACATTTCCCACTCTAGCATTCAGATCACCCATCATTACCACATTCACATTCGCTCCAAAACTCTGCAGACACTCATCAACATCATTCCAGAAAGACTCCCTCTCTTCTTCATCCCTTTCACTACCAGGCCCATATGCACTCACAAACACCCACAACTCACGTTCAAATTTCGCTTTCATCCACATCAGTCTCGATGACACCTCCTTCCATTCAGTCTGCTGCTGTACTTCCGGACTCACTAACAAGGTCACACCTTCTCTTGCCCTTCCTCTACCAACACCTGACAATCTTCCATTCACACTTCCAAACACTACACTCACCCTTCCCTTTCATCTTCGTTTCACTCAAAACTAACACATCCAACTTTCTTCTCACAAACATTCTTCCAATCTCCTCCCTTTTTAAGCCTCAATCGTACTACAATAAAGCACATTCATAAGGCCAATCTTCAGGGTACGGGGATAACTTTCCATCCCCCATCCCTTTCTCTGGCCTGTCTCTTTTTAGGAACTAAAAAACGGAGGAGGGGTCCCTAGTCCCACACCCTGTCCCTTTTAGTCGCCTTTTACGACACGCAGGGAATACGGTGGCAGTATTCTTCCTAACACAACCTGGCCGCAGAGTAGTAGTACCACCCCCATAGTGCGGCCAGATTGTGTCCCCCTGCCACAGAGGGGGCACTGATACACACAGGCACAAATACACACAGGCACTGATACACACATCCACTGATACACACAGGCACTGATACACACTGAGCACAAATACACACATCCACTGAAAATTACACACAGGCACTGATACACACAGGCACTGATTTACACAGGCACTGATACACACATCCACTGATACACACACAGGCACTGACACACACAGCCACTGATACACACAGAGGCACTGATACACACAGCCACTGATACACACAGGCAATGATACACTCCAGGCACTGTAGGCACTAATAAGAGCGAAAATAGACATAAATGAGTATATAACCTATGGGGATGAAGCAGTAAGAGGACACTGCAGAAGAACTGCATAAAAGGAGAGGCAATAAAGACGTAAGGAAATTTAGTTTCCCAAACAGAGCAATTGATCAATGGAATACACTACCGAATGAAATAGTGTGTGCCAAAACAATTCACAAATTTAAGGATATGTACGATTAATATGGTTTAAGACACAGGACAGTACAGGCTTGACTCATTCCTGTAAAGATACAATTAGGTAAGAACACACACACACACACACACACACACACACACACACAGTACAGGGAACCTCTACAAATGGCAAGAAGACAAGAAACATTCAAGATATTATGGATCTACAGTAAGAAGTCATGAACGTCAGGGGTAAGGTTGCGAGAGGCAGACCGAAAAAGACCTGAGACGAGGTCATAGAGTGTAACCTCAGGGATAAGGGACTGAATAGGGAGGCTGCCAGAGATCGGCAACGTGGAGAGCCATCATGTGGTAAGGCCGACGCATGCAAGCTAATTGGAGCTTTTATAAACTGATCACGATACGATCACAGTACAAAGCAACTGATTAAGCAGGAAATAACTTAGTGTAGAATCCGGGATGCAGTATAGATATCGCTGGGAAATAAGCCAGGAAAGATGTGATAAACTGTAGATTAGCTGGAAAGAATGGAAAACACAATCCACTGAGTGTCCACATATAGAGCAACATGGAAATTGATATTAGACCACCGCCATTAAGAAATAAAAGGACCTTTTAACATGGAGGCAACATGGAGAACAAAGAGAGAAAAACAAAACCAAAAGATAATGGACGGTATAAAGATTCGTCGAAGTTACATAAGGGTCCCCTACATTTTGTGGGAATTTTCTTAATTGCAAGCCCCGCCCCCAATGCGGCGTCTACCTGTCTGCCACAACCCATTTACAACTCCCATGCCCAGTCAGCGACCCTCAGTGTCGCTCTTGGTGTGGTGGGGTGTACATCTGCTTCTGTTAGGTCATGGCGCCAGGCCGTCTAACTCTTCATCCGCAACTCGCTGTGTCACCGCCTCAGTTACCAAATGTTAGACGGGGAGTGTATACGTGCGCCGGCCCAGCTCCGCGGCGCGTCATGGCAAGGGCGGAACATGTTCGTGTTTCGCTGAGGGTTCACTTAAGCACCAATAGTTTATTTATTACTGACCCTTTTATTAATCAGCTACTTAGTTCACACCCTGCAATTCACTTAAGACTCTAAACCACCCCTACACCCATTATCAAGATCACGGCAGCCACGTAATAACCCGCCATCCTCATATCCAGCACCCTCGCCTCAAACCCTGACCCCCCCATACTCCCCTTCCTCCACCCCTCCCCTTTCCTTATCCCCCTACCCAAGCCCTCTAGGGCTACAACACCTTACCCTAACACCCGTATCCTATCATCCTACCCAGGCTGCTGGAGCCGGAAAAATCAGATGAACCTGAGAGGCAGCCAATAAGCTAATGCTTGGCAGAGAAAGCCGTAGCTATTCACTCCTCCCGTCCTTAAGTAACAACACAGTGCACGTGCGAGACCCCCCCCCCCTTCCCAACAGCAAACACACGCACGTTGGGTTAAGCCCCGACACTCTTTCTCTTAGTCTAAATTCTTCCTCTCCTACTTAAAAAAAAAAAAAAAATGCACTTTACACAATGCAACCAGGAACCTGAGCTCTCAGTAAGGCCGGGAGTTTAAACTAAGGCCTAGTTCCTGCCGTTGTGTCGTCGCCCTGGTTGCATAACACTCATCACATATACACAATCATTCTTTACCTTCCTTCCTTTCCCCCCCTTTTCTATACGTCATTATTATTATATTATCAGCGACGCTCAGTGTCGCTCTTAATGTGTGGTTGGGTGTACATTTGCTTCGGTTAGCCCATGGCGCCAGAAATACACCGATGCACACACATGGATGCGCGCACGCGTTGATGCATTCAGACACATACACGCACACGGCAATGTATGCACATACTGATGCACACAGGCGCTGATGCATACACACACTGATGCACACACTGATGAGTGCACACACTGATGCACACACATTTATGAATACTCATATGGACGCATTTATGAAGGCATCCATTAATACACACACACACACACACACACACACACACACACACACACACACACACACACACACACGATTATACTGTATGATACTTATTCATTCTTTATAGACGAAGATTGTCGTCCGTTTGCAGTTCATTTTCCGCTTAAGCTCAGTAACAGAATAAGGCAGTACTATTGCCAGGCATATTTTTCATACCACTTCTTCGTGACTAGCACCATATTCTAGTGTTAACCCTTTGTCACAGCACTTTATTTAAGAAAGAGATTGCAATTTTACGCCAAGTTAGAGTGAACAGGGTACAGCTATGATGACGAAACACATATTTGTCTCTTGGTTTCCAGATCACTGCACGCGCACTCCTCAGGTCTCACCGTCTTCCATAGAACAGACAACAGAGGGACAGACAGCGTAACTGAATGGCGGGCTAGAGATGGAGTGAGAAGAAGAGGTACACAGAGAACTAGAGATGATACGCGCAGATCCACCGATATCAGAAATAACAAGCTAACGGGCAATGGATCAGAGTGGAGAAAGGTGAGAGGGGTCCTTATCCTGCAGTGGTGTGTCACAAATGATATTGATGATGGTGATGATGATGATGAAGATGATTGATGATGATGATGATGATGATGATCCTGATTGATGATGATAATGATGTTGATGATGATAATGATGATGTAACTCCGTGCAAACTCTAAAACAAGGTTAGATGATGGTGATGAATATGATGATAAAGGTTATGTTACTGATATATCTTTTGTACCACATTTTTAACAGTGCTGGGATGATGATGACATGCTACTGCTGCTGACGACGACGACGATGATGATGATGATGATGATGATGATGACGAGGAAGATGATGATGATGATTAGTACAACGAAGACGACGACGATGATGACAACGACGACGATTTTCAGAATCGTTGGCAGAGTCGCCTCTCGCGTTCCTTTCTGTTTAACTACGTGTTTTGGTGACTGGGCATTGTGTGTGTGTGTGTGTGTGTGTGTGTGTGTGTGTGTGTGTGTGTGTGTGTGTTTGCTTATGTTCGTGTATGTATATCTTTGTTGATGATACAATAGTTATTCAAATGGCATAATTATTTCCACACATTTCTTAGTTTTATTTCAAGGATAAATATTAGGT
>NW_027643629.1:0-17500 GCF_032717465.1 Coenobita brevimanus
AAAGACGAACCACGAACCACGAAACAGCAACACGTTTGCGAACGGCAGCAGCTACAGGGAGATGGTTTGCGAACGGCAGCAGTCGCAGGGAGATGGTTGGCGAATGGCAGCAGCCGCAGGGAGATGGTTTGCGAACGGCAGCAGCCGCAGGGAGATCGTTGGCGAACGCCAGCAGCTGCAGCGAGATCGTTGGCGATCACCAGCAGCCGCAGCGATATCGTTGGCGATCGCCAGCAGCCGCAGTGAGATCGTTGGCGAACGCCAGCAGCCGCAGCGAGATCGTTGGCGAGCGCCAGTAGCCGCAGCGAGATCGTTGGCGAACGCCAGCAGCCGCAGCGAGATCGTTGGCGAACGCCAGCAGCCGCAGCGAGATCGTTGGCGAACGCCAGCAGCCGCAGCGAGATCGTTGGCGAACGCCAGCCGCCGCAGGGAGATGGTTGGCGAACGCCAGCAACCGCAGGGAGATCGTTGGCGAACGCCAGCAGCCGGAGCGAGATCGTTGGCGAACGCCAGCAGCCGGAGCGAGATCGTTGGCGAACGCCAGCAACCGGAGCGAGATCGTTATCGAACGCCAGCAGCCGGAGCGAGATCGTTGGCGAACGCCAGCACCCACAGGGAGATCGTTGGCGAACGCCAGCAGCCGCAGCGAGATCGTTGGCGAACCCCAGCACCCACAGGGAGATCGTTGGCGAACGCCAGCAGCCGCAGCGAGATCGTTGGCGAACGCCAGCAACCACAGCGAGATCGTTGGCGAACGCCAGCAGCCGGAGCGAGATCGTTGGCGAACGCCTGCAGCCGCAGCGATATCGTTGGCGAACGCCAGCAGCCGCAGCGATATCGTTGGCGAACGCCAGCACCCGCAGGGAGATCGATGGCGAACGCCAGCACCCGCAGGGAGATCGATGGCGAACGCCATCACCCGCAGGGAGATCGTTGGCGAACGTCAGCACCCACAGGGAGATCGTTGGCGAATGCCAGCACCCACAGGGAGATCTTTGGCGAAAGCCAGCACCCACAGGGAGATCGTTGGCGAACGCCAGCACCCACAGGGAGATCGTTGGCGAACGCCAGCAACCACAGGGAGATCGTTGGCGAACGCCAGCAACCACAGGGAGATTGTTGGCGAACGCCAGCACCCACAGGGAGATCGTTGGCGAACGCCAGCCAATGCTTGAAACTCTCAATGGAAGAGGCAGCAACTACTTTACTAGGTAGCTTATTCCATTCTACTACTCTATTACCAACCCAATTTCTACCGATTTCCTTACTGAAACGGAATTTTTCTAGTTTGAAACCATTATTTCTAGTTCTATCCTGTATGCTCACTTTAAGTACCTTGCTAATATCTCCCTTATTTATACCATTCATCCACTTAAACACCTCAATTAAGTCTCCCCTTACTCTACGCCTCTCTAGCGAATGCAGACTTTTAGTCAGTCTGTCTTCATATGACAGGTTCCGGACGTCATGTATCATTTTAGTCATTCTTCTCTGTACATTTTCTAACGAATTAATATCCATTCTATAGTAAGGACACCAGAATTGTACTGCGTAGTCTAAATGTGGCCTTACTAATGCTAGATAAAGTTTTAGTATTACTTTAGATGATCTATTGCTCACGCTTCTCGAAATAAATCCTAGGACCCTATTTGCTTTATTTCTCGCATTAATACATTGTTGCCTAGGTTTAAGGTCGTTACTAATCATAACTCCTAGATCTCTCTCGCATTCCGATTTGCTAATTTCTTTGTTATCTAAGCTGTATTTAGTATCTCCAATGGTCTTGCCTACGTTAAGTACTTTACATTTTTCAACGTTAAATTCCATTTGCCAAGTTTTAGACCATTTGGACAATGTATCGAGGTCTTTTTGTAAGTTATGGCAATCGTCAGTCGAGTTAATGATACGCCCTATTTTTGTATCGTCGGCAAATTTGCTGATGCTGCTATTGACTCCTAAGTCTAGATCATTTATATATATGATAAATAATAAGGGACCGAGTACTGAACCCTGTGGTACACCGCTAGTTACTAATCCCCAGTCCGACTTAGTTCCATTTATTAATACTCTCTGCTTTCGTCCTTTCAGCCAGGATTCTATCCATTTTAAGATATCGCCGTCTATACCGTGTGCTCGAACCTTTCTAACTAACCTTTCGTGTGGGACCCTATCAAAAGCTTTACTAAAGTCCAGATAAATAACATCGTAAGCTTTATCGCTATCTACTGCCTCATAGACCTCCGAGTAGAATGACAACAAATTTGTGAGGCAGGATCGTCCTTGCCTGAATCCGTGCTGACTTTCGTTTATAAGATTAAATCTTTCTAAGTGTTCTCTAATCTTATTTGCCAAAATTGACTCTAACATCTTTCCTACTATTGACGTTAGACTTATCGGACGATAATTCGACGCAGCTGATTTATCACCCTTTTTAAAGATGGGCACTACGTTTGCGGTCTTCCACGCCTCGGGAACTTCTCCTGAACTTAATGAGTCATTAAATAATGTTAAAAGTGGCTGACATAATTCTTCTTTGGTTTCTTTTATAATTTTGCATATATATCGTCCGGACCTGGCGATTTTTGAGGTTTTAACTTATTAATTTCTTTCAATACGTCCTCCTTACTAATGGTTATTTTACTAAGAATATTTTCCGTATTCTCATCGTAAATATTTGCTGCTTGAGGGACCAGGTCTAGATTTTCCTTGGCGATTACTGATATGAAATAATTATTTAGGATGGAGCACATTTCTTTATCTTCACTGGTAATGTCACCTGATTCTGTTCTGAGTGGTCCTATCCTATCTTTATTTTTCGTTCGGTACATTTGATAAAAACCCTTGGGGTTTTCTTTTGATTCACTGGCAACCTTAATTTCATAACTTCTCTTTGCTTTTCTTATCTCCCTCTTTACTTCTCTATTTAAAATTGTGTACCGGTTACGTAAGTGTTCCTCTCCACGTTTCATTTTTCTATATAATAGAAAGAAAAGAGAAAAACGTGAAAGAAAAGATAAAGGGAAAAAAGGAGGGAAAGGAGAGAGGAGAGGAAAGGAGAGAGGAGAGGAATTGAGAGAGGAGAGGAAAGAAGAGACACGAAAGTGGGAGGAGAGAAGAGAAAGAGAGGAGAAACGAAGAAAAGAGAAGGATGGTGAGAAAATTGATTGAGGTGTAAAGTGGGGAAGCGATTAGAGAGAGAGAAAGGAAGGGGAGAGAGGGTTGTGGAGGGGTAAGGATTACAGGAGAGAGAGAGAGGGAGAGAGAGAGAGAGAAGGAGGGGGGGGGCGGTGAAACAAATAAAGACACTGAACGATAAACAACACGAACATCACTGGTACTAACACAGTACATGCAGCAAAAGGATAAATATACTGTACTGTTTAAGCATACGTTAGAAAAATAAAGAACCTCTATACAGTACGTATATCTCATGTAGAATGGGAAGACATTGGCGCGCATTTAAACCTAGTCCCATGAACAGTGAACAGCAAATGTTTTTGGCGACTCACCACCAAAAATTTAACTTTCTACCGAGAAGAAACGACAACAAGAAGAAAATTAGAAGAAAATAAAAAGTTTCTCATGAATTTATCACCCCTTCCTGGATCCTGGCGTATAATAGTGGGAGAAGAATGATGATGATGATGATGATATGAAACTACAAGCATCCCGTACTTTGGAAATATGACATCCTCGCAACTACGCCTTAGCATTGAAGCTGAGTTAGTGTTCGGAACCTGTCATATGAAGACAGATTGAAAAGACTAAATCTGCACTCACTAGAGAGGCGTGGAGTGAGAGGAGACTTAACTGAGATGTTTAAGTGGATGAAGGGTATAAATGAGGGAGATATTAGCAAGGTATTTAAAGTGAGCATACAGAATAGAACTAGAAATAATGGTTTCAAACTAGAAAAATTCCGTTTCAGTGAGGAAATAGGTAGAAATTGGTTCAGTAATAGAGTAGTAGACGAATGGAATAAGCTGCCTAGTAAAGTAGTTGCTGCCTCTTCCATTGAGAGTTTCAAACATAGGCTAGATAAGTATATGACTAATAAGGGGTGGATATAGAAAAAAAAAAATCTTATAACCAATTCTAATTCATACTTTTTCCTTTTTCAGGTTACACTATGATAGTCTCTCTTTCTCCTTTCACACTTTCCTATAAAATGTTCACGCCAGTTTTTCTATACTGCGTGGTGTTCTTTCTTTTTCCTGCCGGCTTCAGCTGGAGGGTTTGGAGGGCGGGGGAGAGCCTTCTTCTTTGCCATCCCTATCTCATTCTAGTAGTTCAGTTACTCTTCTAGGAGCCGCCTAGCATGGGCCAACCGACCTACTACAGTTATCCTCTCTTCTTATGTTCTTATGTACTATTATGAATATGAAATATTACTATGGTGGTTGGTAGTTACTGAATTTATATGCCGGTATACAGCAACAACATAAAATGTGGTTTCTCTTGTTTAGTGCAAGACTAGGCCTACATCTTATATTCCTGCAGAAATAATAATTGCATATAATTGTAGATTATAATATGTTCCTTCAAAAATAATCATTTGAATATATACAGTAATGTAGATATTGGGCCCCTCTAAATCAAAATGAAGCTTATATTGAAAAAGAAATAAGCATTATTAAAGTTCTATTAGAAGTACTTTTATATCCTTTTTCCGCCCAAAATAGAAATATTGGAGCCACCCAAGTTTAATTTACAAATCATTCTATAGATTGTACGAGTGTACATTTTTGAAGGCATACATAGATACATAATATAGATTGTAGTGTTTAGATTTAATTGTCTTATTTCTGCAGTCTTCTTTCCTTGCTATCAAGCTAGACTTTGTGCAAGAACAGCATTCAGTAGTTCTGGCCCCAGTTTATTTCTTCGTTTCAGTGACAGCATAAAAAAAAAAAAAAATGTCCGTGTCAGCAGTGGAATGGGGTAGGGTTAGAACCAATTTAGCCAAACAAACCAAATTTTTGAACACTGGTTCCTCATCAACATTCTTCACAGTCTGATGCGTTGTCAGCCGCCAGATTTACGAGAAGCAGTGTCAGTAATGATGGGTGACTTGTTACTTAGCGCTGAGGCAGTTTTTCTTTTGACATAGTAGACTCTAGAGGGCAACAGAGAATTTAAATACAAGAAAAGTACCTTTTAGATATTGTAAAATTACCCTACTGCCCCGCAGACCAAGAAATGATTACCCTACAGTTGGCACGGTGTGGTTGTCATTAATTTTGTCAAAGTTAACATTGATCGCCATCGCCGGGCGAGGGCAGCACTGACTGGGACGACTCCACACTGCCTTTGTCATCACCGAGCGAGGGTGATAATGACAAGAGGCTCGGTTTCTCTCTCTCTCTCTCTCTCTCTCTCATAATTATATCTCTTTCAGCCCCTTTCCCATCCCCCTATCTCAACTCCCTTTCTCCCTTTCCCTCTTCTCTCTCCCTTTTCCTTTCCACTTTTCTGTAAAATGTCCACGCCAGTTTTTCTATACTGCGCGGTGTTCTTTCTGACTTTTTCCTGCCTGCTTCAGCTGGAGGGTTTGGAGGGCGGGGGAGAGCCTTCTTCTTTGCTATCCTTATCTCATTCTAGTAGTTCAGTTACTCTTCTAGGAGCTGCCTAGCATGGGCCAACAGGCCTACTGCAGTTATCCTATGTTCTTATGTTCTTCCATCTCATTCCTTCATTTTTCCCCGTCCCCTAATGCATTCCTTCTCTCTATTCCTCCCTTTCTCATTTCCTCTTCCTCTTATCTTCCTCTTCAGCGCATGCCCTCCTTTCCTCCCCTTCACCTCCTGTCCATCTCTCCCTCTTCATCTCCTCCTAATCTCCTTTTTCCTCTCCCATCTCCTTCTTGGTCTTCCCTAATCTCAGCCACTGCTTGTGTTTGAAGCACTAGATACGAGAACATGTACGATAATGATTGCACACACACACACACACACACACACACACACACACACACACACATATGAGAGAGAGAGAGAGAGAGAGAGAGAGAGAGAGGGAAGAGTGAGAGATGTTAGATGGGGGAGGGAGGAGGGAGAGAAGAAAGGAGGGAAGCAGAGAGAGAGAGAGAGAGAGAGAGTGACAACTTGTCCTCTGGGACAGCAGGTGTGGGAATTGCATTTGACCCCGTAGGGCTAGTTTATTGGACACCCCTTCCTCATCCTGTGAGGAGGCAGCGTCAGTAGATGATGACTACATGGGTGGCCAATAAAGGAGGAGTTATCTCATTGAGATTCCTCCCAGCTAGTTGTAAGAGTAACTTGGGCTAGAATTTACATGTTACTATAGTACACATAATTACAAAGATTATAAAATAAAAAGGACATATTGGCATAAGCGTTTGTGACAAATGGTAATGTGTATATACACACACAGCATATAGTGATGCTTCATTGGTATATAAATTTAAATTATGATTAGCGACAGACATTAAATTACAAAGTATAGCAATGACTATATATGTTACATGAGAGACAGTATGTCTAGATTAGTATACATGATGGAGTGTGACAGATATATTGACAAAAGGTAATGCGTATATATAGGCCTATGTAATATATATACGTACACAATAAGAACATAAGAAGAGAGGATAACTGCGGTAGGCCGGTTGGCCCATGCTAGGCAGCTCCTAGAAGAGTAACTGAACTACTAGAATGAGATAAGGATAGTAAAGAAGAAGGCTCTCCCCCGCCCTCCAATCCCTCCAGCCGAAGCCGGCAGGAAAAAGTCAGAAAGAACACCACGCAGTATAGAAAAACTGGCGTGGACATTTTACAGGAAAGTGTGAAAGGAGAATAGAGACTATCACAGTGTAACCTGAAAAGGAAAAATTATGAATTAGTATTGGTTATAAGATTTTCTTTTTTCTATATCCACCCCTTATTAGTCATATGCTTATCTAGCCTATGCTTGAAACTCTCAATGGAAGAGGCAGCAACTACTTTACTAGGTAGCTTATTCCATTCGTCTACTACTCAATTACCAAACCAATTTCTACCTATTTCCTTACTGAAACGGAATTTTTCTAGTTTGAAACCATTATTTCTAGTTGTATCCTGTACACTCACTTTAAGTACCCTGCTAATATCTTCCTTATTTATACCCTTCATCCACTTAAACACCTCAATTAAGTCTCCCCTTACTCTACGCCTCTCTAGCGAATGCAGACTTAGTCTTTTCAGTCTGTCTTCATATGACAGGTTCCGGACGTCATGTATCATTTTTGTCATTCTTCTCTGTACATTTTCTAACGAATTAATATCCATTCTATAGTAAGGACACCAAAATTGTACTGCGTAGTCTAAATGTGGCCTTACTAATGCTAGATAAAGTTTCATTATTACTTTAGATGATCTATGTGGCCTTACTAATGCTAGATAAAGTTTCAGTATTACTTTAGATGATCTATTTCATTATTACTTTAGACCCGACCACCACCACCCCCACTGTCCTAATCCCGGAGTTTAAACGTAGATAAGACCTCATTTGACCTTTGTTACGCCTCCCCTGACCTTTGATCCGCCTGAGACGCTGAAGGGGACGCTGTAGGATGGCAAGGTTTATAGGGGGGGTGAAGCGAAAATGACCCTAGGGAAGACAAATTACTTGGAGGTGAAAAGACTGAAGGTGTTGAGATTGTAAAGTTTTGAGAGAGAGAGAGAGAGAGAGAGAGAGAGAGAGAGAGAGAGAGAGAGAGAGAGAAGGTCATTGGTGTGGACGTGAAAACAAACAATGAGTGTGAAGTGGTGGACCTTATCTGGGGCCTCATCTGTGTGTGTGTGTGTGTGTGTGTGTGTGTGTGAGAGAGAGAGAGAGAGAGAGAGAGAGAGAGAGAGAGAGAGAGAGAGAGACAGACAGACAGACAGACAGACAGAGAATTAAGCAGTAAAATCTAAACAAATACTTTAATAATAATAATAACAATAATAATAATAATGCGTTTAAGTCTTTCAGCTAGATTTGTAAATGTATGTAGCGCTTTATGTATTTATGTAGCGGGTTTGTTTCTCCATAAATCCCATTACTGTAAATTAACGTTGATATTGTTGTAGTAATATTATTTTGGCAACTCACAAGGGAATATTATTATTGCTTAGGATATTCGCACATATTTGTAGACGCACACGTATACACACAAAGGCGTACACACAGACATATTGTAATAGTGTACATATGATGAATTACACATACATTTTCTTCACACACACACACACACACACACACACACACACACACACACACACAGGTAAAACAGGTGAGGTAGGCAAGGTACACGTGGGTTATCAGGTAAATCTCAGGGGCGGTCTTCCTCCCCTGGGGTGTTGGGTGGGGGGAGGCCCTGGGGGTGTTTGGAAGGGGGTAGTTGAGAAGGAAGGAGGGATAGAGAGGGAGGGGGGGGGAGAGAGGTGAAGTGGAGGGAGTGGAAGACAAAATGGGAGGTAGAGGTGGGGAGGAAGCTAGGGAAGGGAAGTGGGGAGAGATTGTGGGGGAGAGAGAGAAGGAGAAAATGTTATAGAACTACAGATAGATATATAGACAGATAGGTAGACATGGATAGGTAGATGGATAGATAGATAGGTTTAAAAATAGCTAGATAGATAAATAAATATAGATATTAATAGACAGCCTGGAGCACTATAATCACATGGGGTTCAGCCTCACACCTTACCTCACACCTGCCTCCACCCCACCCCACCCCACCCCACCCCCGGGAATACCTCTCATTAACACCTCGCCTCACCTCTTGTGGGACTACCTTTCTGACTGACACCTTTTGTTTTGAGAAAGCAGTAGTTTAACTTAGCTGATCCGCAATGATTTTCAGTCTTAAGTATTGTTATAAGGGGTGACAGGCATATATATATATTTTTTTTTTATAGCATTGCAGCCCAGCTTTGCCACCAAAACACAGTACTTGAAATCAGCTGGATGTCCATAAGATACATCGCATACAGTATATTTATTCCCTGCCACAGTGGGGTTAGGGGAAGGCTGGCCAGCATCCTGAATGACAATGTAATCAGCAAACCTCAACTGTGCCTCAAATCTAAGCCCTGACTGGCCCCATCCTGCCGCAGTGCCTTCACCCACTACATCACTAGGCGTCAGCTATACTCAGGTCATTTTATCTAGGCGTAGACTTGCCATCTTGAATGTTGAGCTGTAACAGATCATCATCATGGCGCTAATAATGAAGTTCTGTGGAAGGGATGTTGAACCCTAGTACAGTCGTCCTCTGCCACTGAGCTATGACAATTACTGTATGCTGAGAATGAACAAAAATCTTTATGGATTTAAAGTGTGAACTACACACTATACTTTTGTTGCCCTAACTTGGCCTAGGTTTTTGTCTTTTTGCAGCTTATATCACACAGTTCAGTGGCAGAAAAATACAGTGCAGTGGCTGTGCATCCTTTTCATAGCACTTCATATCTTCTTTGCTATCCTTATATCATTCTAGTAGTTCAGTTACTCTTCTAGGAGCTGCCTAGCATGGGCCAACCGGCCTACTGCAGTTATCCTCTCCTTATGTTCTTAGAACGGAATTTTTCCAGTTTGAAACCATTACTTCTAGTTCTATCCTGTATGCCCACTTTAAGTTCTGTACCTTGCCAATATCTCCTTTACTTATTCCCTTCCTTCACTTAAACACCTCAATTAAGTCTCCCATTACTCTACGTCTTCCTAGTCGGTGTAAATTTAGTCTTTTTAGTCTGTCTTCACTTGACAAGTTCCGAACATCATGTGTCATTTTTGTCATTATTCTCTGTACGTTTTCAAGCGACTTTATATCCATTCAATAGTACGGACACCAAAATTGCACGGCGTAGTCTAAATGTGGCCTTATTAATGCTAGATAAAGTTGCAAAATTGCTCCTCGATATAAATCGTAGGAGCCTATTTGCTTTATTTCTAGCATCAATACACTACTGCCTAGGTTGAGGTCTTACTAACCATAACTCCTAGATCTCTCTCGCATTCCGATTTACTAATTACTTTGTTATCTAAGTTGTATGTAGTATCTCCCATGGTCTTGCCTACGTTCAGTACTGTACAGTTTTCAAAATCTGAAAGTGAATTACCCACAAAATTTGTACAAGTGGCACCATTGGATTGTCAAGGCCAACGGCAGTCGTCATCGCCGCGCGAGGGCAGCACATACAAGGTTGACTCCATGGTGCTTGCCTGTCACCATCACGCGAGGCTGATGCAGTGACATAAGAACATAAGAGAGGATAACTGCAGTAGTCCGCTTGGCCCATGCTAGGCAGCTCCTAGAAGAGTAACCGAACTACTAGAATGAGATAAGGATAGCAAAGAAGAAGGCTCTCCCCCGCCCTCCAAACTCTCCAGCCGAAGCCGGCAGGAAAAAGTCAGAAAGAACACCAGGCCGTATAGAAAAATTGGCGTGGACATTTTACAGGAAAGTGTGAAAGGAGAATAGAGGCTCCACCTCTCTCTCTCTCTCTCTCTCTCTCTCTCTCTCTCTCTCTCTTCTTTGATTTACTGGTGGTACAGTTACGGCGATATTCTTAAAAATAATTCCTTCCCTAAACTTTTCCTTCCCTGCGAATGATTTTCCTTTCCCTTCAGTATGCGTAAAGATTTCCTTGGAAGGGAAGGAAAAATGTTCAGGTTGGTAGCCGTGTTAAACTACAATGACCCATCCTGCTGATATTTGGTATGATGGAGCGTTAAATTTATAAACTAATACATCAAAACACGCATATCTCGTGCTGGATAATGAAAGCACAACACATTTGAGACGTGGGAGGTGGCCACCACATCTACAGTATACTGTTGGTTTGTATTCAGCCATAAATGCCATTCTGGCCAACACCGCAGCGTGTTCACTCCTCAAGACAATATTTTGATAAATTATATTCGAGGAATATTATTACGCTTAATGTTGTTATTAAAGTCGCATCAATTTAAAACCAAGGTTTGGGTGAGGTCTGGCGCTGGGTGCACCGGTGCCATACTTCCTAAACGAGCGATGAGTAGATTCTGTTATATATGTAATAGGCATCACAGATAGGTACACACATACTAATACAATATAAACGTAAGTATTCTAGCATATCAAAGGAAGGTAAACTTGTAATGCATATGGCTCTTGTACATCAATAAAGAAACGTGGCATACATATTTTACAATGATGCTGAAAAAAATGTAGTTACTTTTACCGACTTTCACGGTAGTTCTAAGTTGGGTAAGTAATGTAACAATTACGTTTATAATATAATTTGAAGGAATCAGTAGAACATACGCTATTTTATTAATAGAAATAAATAAGTTAAAACACTCAAGAGCGGCAACATCCAGGCCCATACTGGAAATCATAAATTACATAAGAGAGAGAGAATGCGATTTTTAAATTCATTATTTTGGTTATATTTATAACTTAAATTAGTTTGTCTTTACACACAAACACACACACACACACATACACACAGAAGTGGGTGGTCATGTCAGTGGCACCATTGGATTGTCAAGGCCAACGTCAGTCGTCATCGCCGCGCGAGGGCAGCACATACAAGGTTGACTCCACGCTGCTTGCCTGTCACCATCACGCGAGGCTGATGCAATGACAGGTGATTTTCAACACGTTGAGCCTCAGTGTCGCTCTTGCAAAGTTGGGGTGTAAATCTCCGACGGTTAGCCCATGGCGCCAAGCCGTCTACACTCGCATGATCGCATCTGCCATACCAACGGTTACCTTACCCCCTCCCTCGGGCCTCGCCCTCAGTCACCTAATGTCGGGTGGGGAGTACGTATGTGTGATGCCCAGCTCCACGGTGCCTTGGTGTCTTGTTACCCACAGCATACCAGGCTCATTGCAAATGAGAAATATGTTTCGCCGAGGGTGGGGGATGGAGAGAGGATTATTAAGAGGAGCATGTGCAGTTAAAAGGAAAGACAGACTGACAAATGAGGAAGTGCAGGAGCGTTGTGGTGTTAATGTGAACGTGATAGAAAGCGTTAGGAGAAAATACTCTGAGGTGGTCTGGCCATGTGGAGAGAATGGAGAGCGAGAGACAAGCGAGGAGAGTGTATGTGAGTGAGGTGGAGAGGGAGGGGAGGCCTAAGATGAGATGGAAGGATGGGATGGAGGTATGTGAGAGAGAGAGGGGGGTGAGCCAGTGGCGTATCCAGGGTATTTGGCAGGGGGAGGGCAAACACTTGGAATATTTCCCCATAATATGTCACCACAAACTTTTCTAGATTTGATGCTTTATGTCATCAGAAATAAATTGACATCATTACTGTCGCATTTGTTCCAATGTCTTAAAGAAAAACTGTCTTTTCCCCACATATTGACAGCTTTCTTGAAGTTACTTTAAGTTAATAGCTAATAATCCTTTCAGAGGACAAGTATGTAAAAACACTCAGTACATAATGTTACCAGAGGTCTACTATTTCATTAGAGAGAAAATGGAAACACCAGCAATAAATTAGAAGGCACTGGAGTTGCCCTAGCAAAGACATCTCCATGTCACTAGTATCCTTGGTCATCAGGGTACTCTCGTAGATGGTAGTATTATCGATACCTGCATGCTAACTTCCCTCCGTTCTACCTCAAAATATTTTTTTTTTTCTCGGTACCACAAATTTCTTGAGCACTTTTAGTACTGAAAAAATGACTGTCAACGCTATACTCTTAGTGCATCATTTACCTGCTATCTTTATCTCTCTGTGCATATAAGGAATTACAGCTATTTTGCGTAATAACCTATGAAATTATAATGAATTATACCACACATCGGCACAGCAAGTACCATACGAGATGCAATGGCGTCCATACTATCTGTTTATGTTCGGAAATAAACCCTGTATTTTGATTGGCTGCTGGAAGAAAAATAGCGGAATATTTTACAGGAAAGTGTGAAAGGAGAATAGAGACTATCATAGTGTAACCTGAAAAGGAAAAATTGTGAATTAGTATTGGTTATAAGATTTCCTTTTTTCTATATCCACCCCTTATTTGTCATATGCTTATCTAGCCTATGCTTGAAACTTCTCTTCACCCTACACACCACCTCACATGCTGCACAGATTTCTTCTGTGAATATCTTGCACACACCTTCCACGTCCCCCATCTGCTGCAATCCATATTTACCTAATCGCTCCTCTACTTCTCTCTTATATTCTGCCTTTTTCCATCCTCTTGTAACCTTTCCACCCTTGTATGAACCACTTCCTCCTGCCCTTCCCTTCTTCAATTCCAGCATTTCATTTGGACCTTGATTCTCGAAGTAGAAGCTATTCAAGCTTTGATGGTTGTCAGCTCCAATTATTCTTTTGCAAGTACAAATGATGATGCTGAGCAATTCATTTCAGTGTTTCCAGATTCAGACATAGCAAAAAAACAACAGACAAGAAGAGACAAAGGTGGAATACTGCATTCAGTGTGGTACTGCACCATACCTAAGGAACTGTGATAAATCTGGTGTCCACAGATTTCCTCACTCCACATCTTTCACGAATCACATTACTTCGTATCCTATCCACTCTCTGTACCCCATATACGTTCCTCAGCAGTCCCATCTCCACTGCTTTCACTCTTGACTTTTCATTTTCATGCCACACCATAGTCTCACACACTCCTTCATGTAAGCCTCGTGCAGCTGCAGCACTCAAGCCTCTGTTTCTTATCAAGGCCTTCATTGCACCAGTTACATTTCTTCCTTGTGTCACTCTACTTTCAACTTCTTTTGCACATTTTCCTCTTTTTTCTATCACTGTACCCAGGTATTTGAACTCTCTCGCTAACTCCAGTCTCTCTCCATTCACTGTAACATCACACTGGGAGTCACCTTCTCTCTCATTAACCATCACTTTACTCTTTTCTACATTTACTTTCAAGGCACGACGCTCACAGACATCAGCAAAACTCTGCACTAGCCAACCAAGTTCTTGTTCGGTATTTGCAAGCAGTACTGCATCATCAGCATACAACAAATTTGAGATATTCCATCCATCACCATTCATTACCAACGCCATTCCTCTTTCCATTACTCGTGTTTTTACTTCTCTCATCACCCCATCCATATATACATTGAACAACCATGGGGACATCACACAACCTTGTCGCACGCCCACACCGATCGTGAACCATTCACTCAGATGCCCATTTACCTTTACACATGCTTCACTACCATCATAAAAATAATAATAGTAATAGTAATAATAATAATAATAATAATAATAATGATGATGATGATGATTTTTTGACAGATAGACGTACGGAAATGCAGGAAATCCACAGCAAGCCATAAGGAAAGCCAGTCAGCAAGCCAGTCAGCCGTCACTTACCTGCGATAAAAGCTAAGTTATGTTTCGCCTGTTAGATTAGATAGATAGATAGATAGACAGATAGACAGATGGATGGATAGATTGATAGGTAGATGGATAAATAGATAGATGGATGGAGGGATGGGTGGATAGATAGATGGATGGATGGATGATAGATTGATAGATGGATGGATGGATGGATAGATGAATGGATGGATAGATGGATGGATGGATGGATAGATGGATGGATGGATGGATGGATGGATAGATGGATGGATGGATGGCTGGATGGATGATAGATTGATAGATGGATGGATAGATGGATGGATGGATGGATAGATGGATGGATGGATGGATGATAGATTGATAGATGGATGGATAGATGGATGGATGATAGATTGATAGATGGATGGATAGATGGATGGATGGATGGATAGATGGATGGATGGATGGATGATAGATTGATAGATGGATGGATAGATGGATGGATGATAGATTAATAGATGGATGGATGGATGGATGGATGACAGATTGATAGGTAGATGGATACATAGATAGATGGATGAAGGGATGGAGGGATGAGTGGATAGATAAATGGACAGATAGATAGATAGACAGATAGATGGATGGATGGATGGATAGAATGATAGATAGATAGATAGGCAACTTACACTGCCACACGTCACTCTAACACACACACACACACACACACACACACACACACACACACACATTCAAAGTCCCCTTTCATACACTCGTATACATAAATTCTCTCTCTCTCTCTCTCTCTCTCTCTCTCTCTCTCTCTCACACACACACTCTCTCACACACACACACACACACACACACACACACACACACACACACACCGGTGATGCTTACCTAATGGATGTGAGATTAACAAGGAGAGTAATGTGGGTGAGGTGGAGGAGGGGAGAGTGAGGGGGAGACCGAGGATGAGACGGAGGGGTGAAGTAGAGAGGTGTATGAGAGAGGGGGGTGTAAGCTGGGGGAATGGCAGCGAAATGGCAGGGGACAGTGCGACATGGAGGTGATTTGTTTGTGGCCACCCCTTACGGGATGAATACGGGATGAAGGCGTGTGGCAAGGGAGAGAGAGAGAGAGAGAGAGAGAGAGAGAGAGAGAGACGCCAAAAGACCTGTGTGTATCAGAGTTCATAATCAAAATATCATCCACGTCTATCTATCTATTTATCTAACTGTAAGCTTACCTAAATCTACCAGACCAAAGCTAATCTACCTTTACTGACTACCCTGCCCAGCCCTGCCCTACCTTACCCTACCTTGCCCTGCCCTGCCCTACCCTACACTACCCTACCCTACCCTACCCTACCCTACCCTACCCTGCCCTGCCCTACCCTACACTACCCTACCTTGCCCTGCCCTGCCCTACCCTACACTACCCTACCCTACCCTACCCTACCCTACCCTACCCTGCCCTGCCCTGCCCTACCCTACACTACCCTACCCTACACTACCATACCCTACACTACCCTACCCTACCCTACCCTACCCTACCCTACCCTGCCCTACCCTACACTACCCTACCCTACACTACCCTACCCTACCCTACCCTACCCTACCCTACCCTACCCTGCCCTACCCTACACTACCCTACCCTACACTACCATACCCTACCCTACCCTACCCTACCCTACCCTACCCTACCCTAACCTGCCCTACCTTACACTACCCTATCCTACCCAGCCCTACCCTACACTACCCTACCCTACACTACCTTGTCCTACACTACGCTACCCTACCTTACCCTACCCTACCCTGTCCTACATTACGCTACCCTACCCTACCCTACCCTACTCTACTCTACTCTACCCTACCCTACCCTACCCTACCCTACCCTACCCTGTCCTACACTACCCTACCCTACCCTACCCTACCCTACCCTTTTCTACTCTTTCCTACCCTACCCTACCCTACCTACCTACCTACAGTATCTTGTCCCTAGAGAAGCACAGGCAGTGAAGACACGTGGGAGAGAGAGAGACAGACAGACAGACTGAGAGACAGACAGACAGAGACAGACAGATACGGAGACAGACAGACAGACACGGAGACAGACAGACAGAGTGGCTGGGGACGAGAGGCCAGAAGAGACGGGCTGGGGACGCGCCTGACGTATCATATTCTCTCGTCTGGCGCGTCCCCAGCCCGTCTCCTTGACTCTTGTCCCCTTCACCCCCACCTCCTCTCCCTTAGTCATTTTCTCTTCCTCCTTACTTCCTGCTTCCTTCTTTCCTTCCTTTCTTCCTTCCTTCATTCATTCATTCATTTCTTCCTTCTTTCCTTCCTTCCTTCCCTAATTCCTTCCTTCCTTCCTTCCCTAATTCCTTCCTTCCTTCCTTCCTTCCCTAATTCCTTCCTTCCTTCTTTCCTTCCTTTTTTCCTTCCTTCCTTCCTTCATTCATTCATTCATTTCTTTCTTCCTTCCTTCCTTCCTTTCTTCCTTCCTTCCTTCCTTTCTTCCTTCCTTCCTTCCTTCCTTCCTTCCTTTCTTCCTTCCTTCCTTCCTTTCTTCCTTCCTTCCTTTCTTCCTTCCTTCCTTCCTTCCTTCATTCATTCATTCATTGATTCCTTTCTTCCTTCCCTCCTTTCTTCCTTCCTTCCTTCCTTCCTTCATTCATTCATTGATTCCTTTCTTCCTTCCCTCCTTCCTTCCTTCCTTCCTTCCTTCCCTCCTTCCTTCCTTCCCTCCTTCCTTTCATCCATCCCGTCTGTCTGTCTGTTGTCTATTAGGTATCTCCATATATACATACTAATGGCCTACCTACCGTCCTGCCTACATATCTACTAACTTACTTACCTACCTACCTTCGTATCTACTTACCTACCAGCCTACCTACCTATTTATCTACTTACCTACCTTCCTACCTACTTACCTACCTACTGACCTATCTACCTACTTTACTCTTGCCTACCTACCGACCTGCCTACCTACCTACCAACCTACTTACCTACCTACCAACCTACTTACCTACCCACCTATTTCTCTGTCTACCTACCTACCAATCTACCTACCTACCTACCTACCTATCTAAATACCTACCTACTTTGCCTACCTCCTTATCTACCTACTTACCTACCTACTTACGTTTATTCTTGCCTACCTACTTGCCCACGTTCTTCAGTTACCTGTAACTGCCCAG